>NC_057730.1:51932708-51942684 GCF_004010195.1 Chiloscyllium plagiosum | reverse complement strand
TCATTTCCCCTCCCCCCACCTTGTCTCAGTCAAATCCCTCGAACTCAGCACCGCCTTCCTAACCTGCAATCTTCTTCCTGACCTCTCCTCCCCCACCCCACTACAGCCTATCACCCTCACCTTGACCTCCTTCCACCTATCGCATTTCCAACGCCCCTCCCCCAAGTCCCTCCTCCCTACCTTTTATCTTAGCCTGCTGGACACCCTTCCCTCATTCGTGAAGAAGGGCTTTTGCCCGATACGTCGATTCTCCTGTTCCTTGGATGCTGCCTGACCTGCTGCACTTTTCCAGCAACACATTTTCAGCTCTGATCTCCAGCATCTGCAGTCCTCACTTTCTCCTACACTTAGCAATCCAAACTTGATGGCCCTCTGTGATAAAAGAATTCCACAGATTCACAACCCTCAGAAGAAGTTCTTTCTTAGCCGTTTTAAATGGTGATTCTTGCTCAGATTATGGCTTCTAGTCCTAATTTTATAATGCAACATCTCTGATATCTATATACTGATGTCCTATACATTTTATGGGACCTATTGGCCAATATCACAAGTGGTCATCCATGAAGATATTTTGTTCTGTTTAGATGCAAGAGAATGTCTGAAGAAGTTGCTGAGAGATCAGACTTTAAGCTGACTGTTGATTTAGGACATTTCAGCACAATTTTGCAAGTGCAGGAAATATGAATTTAAAAATACTTTAACTCTGTGGAGTCACATTTAAGTTTCAACCCCACGAAGGATGAGCATGTCCTGAAATGTTAACTTTCCCTCCCCACCCACTGTCTGACCTGCAGCATATTCCCAACACTGCTTTAATTATGGCAAGCTTTCATGACCTGTAGACTATTCTGAATGTTACTGTATATTGGCAAGAGGGCTGTAGATGCAAGTAAACTAAAACAGATATCTAATCAAGTGTTAATTGGAAATATTTTCCTCCATCCTACTTCTGCTTGCTTGTACAAGAAAGAGGAGTATAACTTGGTTGCTAATTCTTAAAACTAAATTTCCTCCTCTACATTGTTTTAATTTGGTACTGCAGCAGTTTGAATTATAATGGGTAATTTCTCTATCCTGCCAAATCCCTTTTCTAGAATATGCTGGGAGTAATACCAGCACAGAGAGGGGCAGTTTGGCCCATTCCCATAATTTGATAAATTGCTTTATGACTTAATTTGCCATTTCAGGTAGTGTCCAAAATCTTTTTTTTAAAGGAAGCTTGTGTTACTAAACTAACTGCAATCTATTTCTGACAAACCTCTTAGGTGGAAAAGCCAGTGGGATTTTCAGTGAGTCAGAGCCTGTTTCTTCACAACAATGTGCTGCTTCAACTCCTAATAATAACAGTGACATATTTGGGGAACCAATTGCTCCTGCTACAGTTCGTGTCCATCCGAACAAACCAAAGGTGAAGTTGGAAGCATGTATGTTCAGTTGAGTTGCTGTAAGATCTGATATTAACTCAGTTTAACTATGCAGAAAAATTTGAAAATACATACCAACAGATTTAAAAACAGCTTCTTCCCTGCTGTTATCAGACTCTAACAGACCTTGTCTATACAGGGCGTTCTGGTATAACATAATGATTGTATTCCCCTGCTACCTCGTGCTATAGAAAATCATGCTGTAGGAAACAGCCGTAGAAAATTGCTATACCCATTCATTAGAAAGTTTGTGTTGTCCGAACAGTATCCGCGATTCGTCAGTCGCAGTATAGCCAATTTGTGTTGACGAAGCGTTATAGCAGAAAGACCTGTATTAAAGTTGTAATCTGTAGCATAATGTTATGTATTTTGTTCTGTTCTAGTACCCTATGTAAGGTGTACAAACCAGACAAATCATACAAAGCAACATTTTTTCGCTATCTTGATACATGTGACAATAAACAAAATTAATTTTAAATTGAATTTTGGTTAGCTCTACTCTCGTGTATAGATTAATCTAATGTTTATAAAGCTGATTTAAGTTTGTGTTAAATATGTATGAGGCAGCTGAAAAAAAAAAATCACTTCCATGGATCTCGATCACTAAACCTTTGTGCATTAAGTGTAGTCACTTCTGGGATATAATACATCTAGAGTGCAAACATTTTGTTTAGTGGCTTGACAGCCAAGTGATGGTTGCAATCAAATAGAACAGTCTTCGACTGTCCCTTTTTTTTTCCAAGCAAAGTGAATTGTATTTATGATCACTGTCTTGAAACGTCATGGCATGTTAATCACAGTTAAGTATTGATGGAATAATCATTACGTAATGTGGGTGTTGCTGGCTAGACCACCATATGTTAATATTGACAGGTCTTTTGTTTTGAGGTACTACACTGTAGACAAATACACAGGTTACCATGATACTTTTTTTTTAGAAAAATTATTCTTGGAATGTGTGTTGCTGGTTAAGCCAGCAAGTCAACCATATTCCCATGGGTATAAACTCATATGCAAGCCAGACCAGATCATTCCCTAAAGGACATTAGTGAACCAGATGGGTTTTTATGATTAGTGGACAGTGATTACATGGTCCCAGTTAGGCTGTTTTATGTTCCCAGTTCTTGTTGAATTCAGATTTCCCAGTCTATAATGTTGGATTCAAACCAGTGTCCTCCAGAACACGAGGCTGGGGTTCTGGAATATTCCAGTGCCTTTGCCAATATCCTATCCCTCCCCAGCTGATGCTAGATTTATACTGATGGAATCCTTTCTTTAGACTAGATTAAGTTAGTGTCTGCATAAATTTAGATCCAAAGAATTCTGATTGGTGATTTGTTACATAATCTGGTCTATTTTGCTATGTAGAAATTAATCTTTTTATTTTTCCCCAAACAGGATGCAAACATATTCTCCAGTGATGCAGATGAGGAGTTGAAAGGTAAGACTTGGTATATTGTAACAATTGATACGCATAATTCACATCCAAATATGAAATCATCACTGCTTTAGTTAAATGTAAATGTACTGCAAGTTTTGGAAAGGTATTGATATTAATGATTGTAAATCTTTTTCTTCTAAGATGAAGAACATGGAGAAGAAAGTGAGGAGAAAAAAGATGAGGAAAAGCAAAAGGAGCCTGCGGTGGATGATCATGAACCTCATCTAGGTCCACGTCCACGATCCCATAACAAAGTTACCCAACCACCAGGTGGCAAATCGACCCTCTCCTTGTTCTGAGAAGGTTCTTTACTGTTTGACTCAAGTTAATCTGCTGTTCCATGCAGAGGTTAACTTGTATAAAAACATTATTTTTGTCCTTTTTCACACTGAAGGTTTATCTGCAAAAGGCTGTTTTATTTTCAATGCAGTTGTTCATTTCAACAAGGATTTGCTGGCCCAAAATGCTGAAATGATCTAGAGATTAAATAATTGTAACAATTGATCAAATAAAACTTGCATTGTAAATAAAATAGCCTATACCCAAAAGTGACATGCCTATCATTTGTATACTTGCCTGTGTCCTCTGCTATTGATCACGTCTGGCTCAATCAGGTGTTTAATCTATTGCCTCCAAATGTTTTCTTCCACAGCATCTTAGGTGCTTGAAAATTGCCTTGAACTTAGACAGGGCTAAGTGCAATGGAGGTGCAAGCTCTTAGGTGCTTTGCTTCAATGCTCTGCAACCTAATCTTTTTTCACTGGGTGTTTCTGGTCCAGATTCAGTCTCTAAGAATGGCCAGTCAGCCACACCATGCAGCTGTTGACAATGTCAGAGTTCAATTTGGGAAGCCATGGTTTCTGCTAAAAGATTGGTATTCTTCCTGTGGAATGGACTAGGCCATCCATAACATTTCAATGTACAGTTGTATTTTGAGCACCTGTGAAAATTACTTGTGACTAGCTCTTGTTAAAGACTATATAGATTAAAAGCATTTAGATATAATGGGATAAAATTGATCAGCATTGTGTAATTTGCCTTAATTGAAGAATGTAAACCTGTAAATCTTTTAATTGTACTCTCAATCCCTTGACAAGATTGTAACATGCATATTATGGACAATTCCAAATCCTCAGGTGTCTTTGTTTTGACCTGCTACAAGCTAGTATACAATATTGTCATAAATGGACACAAGATTATTTAATATAGAAATATTTATTTTGCTAAAATGTTTAGACTGTTTCCTTCTGGTTGGTCAAAAGTTTACTTTTTAAACTGGCTTTTGATTTTAGCTGTAATGCAAAGGAAACATTACCAGCAGGTTTCAATTTGCAGAGTTTTTCTGGGAAGAGTTGTCAATTTTTAGGCCTTTGTGACAAACTCAGACTTGATTGTAATTTTTAATTCTGCTGATATATTTATACCTAGACTGACATAGGACAGTAAGACAACTCATTTACAAGGATTTGGTATTGTACTAAAAGATTGCTCTATTTGAACCTCTAAGGTAGTGCACTCTATTTGCAGTTTTGATAGTACAATTTTGCTACATTTAAATTGTTTTATAGAAAATTTATTTTCCCCTACTCAATATACATTCTACATATTAATTACTCTGGATTCCAGCTTCTACAGGAAGCATCTGAGGTACTTGACACATTTTTTTAAATATTTTAGTTCAAGGGATGTACTGGAAATCAGGACACATAGTAATTATTGCCAACGAGAAAATACCTTGTGCCTTTATGCAACCATATTGTTTGGATGTAGATAACTGGATGACAATGGCCAAAAATAAAATTTACCTCTTATTTGTGAATTAGTGAAATGAAGAGCAGTTTTATTAAGATGTGCTTTCACTGTATTTTTTTTTTAAACTTGGTATAAACTTAATGCTGGAAAAAAAACTCAGGTTTGGCTCATGTGAAGAGAGGCTTGATGTTGAGTCTACAATCACTCTTCAGCTTAACACTAAATGAAAAAAAAATTTCTTTTGCTTTCATAGAAATAAGTCGATTGTCTCCCACTGTAGATGGAAAGGTATTCCAGAGAACAGTGCTGATTGCTGTAAACAGCAGACTAGGTGCAAATTATGTAGTACACAAACTCCAGGAAAAAAAAACTTAGTAGCAAATGGGTGAAAAGGTGTACATGTTGAATGGATGAGTGAATTTGTGCAGGACTTTATATTGATCTAAATAAATATTGCTCATTTTCCCAAGGCCTGATTTTCTGCCTGCTCACATTTGTGCATTTCTACTTATCAACTTGCTACAGTAAATATTCCACAAAACTAATAAAACAATGGGATTAGTCAACAGTTGCAGGCAGCATTCAGGAAAGAGAGGCTGGGAGTGAAGAGGCTGTACCAATTACTGTGTTCAAATGAAATGGGATAACCTCCAGCTCACTGTGGGTAGGTCAAACTGTTGTGCCATGATCATGCATTTCCTGTTAACCTGCACTAAAGTTAGCCATACACATTACTGAGCAGTAGCTAACTATTCAAAATGAAAGATTAATTTCCTGCTTGAAAAGTGAGCTATCAGATCAGTAACAATTAACACTTGATTAAAGAATAATCTCAAATGTTTTTAAACAGTTATGTCCAAATGGAATGAAGGTGAGTGGAGTGACTTAACAAGGATTAATATTCTGATGATTTTTAAAAATCACAACACCAGTTTTATAGTCCAACAGTTTATTTGGAAGCACTAGCTTTCAGAGCACTGCTGTTTGTGGTTGTGGAGTACAAGATCATAAGACAGAACTTATAGCAAAAGTTTAGTGTGATACAACTGAAATGACATTGAAAAAAAGTTTGGATTGTTTAAGTCTCATCTTTTAGAATGTCTATGTTGGTTTCAGATCTTTCATATGTAAATTGCAAAAGTTAGGTTACATTCTTAAGTGAACTTTTAACAGTGTCAGGTCAGCCCTGATAATTCATTTGAGGTGTGAGGTGCTCTCACGGAGAGCAATTTACACATATGTAACCAACATGGACAGTCTAAAAGATGAGAGACTTAACAAGCAATCGGTCTTTTTTTTTCCAATAGAAAATTTATCACAGTAAACTTTTGTGATAAATTGTCTTACGATTGTATACTCCACAACCACCTGCTGAAGGAGCAGCACTCTGAAAGCTAGTGCTTCCAAATAAACCTGTTTGACTATAACAACCTGGTATTGTGATTTTTAAACTTGGTCCACTCCAGTCCAACACTGGCATCTCAATCGTAATATGCCAGTAGTTTGGTTATGAACAAATTCCCAGAGTTAGCTAGTAATAAGATTACATCAAATTTACACTCAGGCTACATAAAACAAGAATTAAACTTTTATTTTATGCTGTGGTTCTGTTCGCCGAGCTGGAAGTTTTTGTTGCAAACGTTTCGTCCCCTGGCTAGGCGACATCATCAGTGCTTGGGAGCCTCCGGCGAAGCGCTTCTTTGATGTTTCCTCCGATGTTTATAGTGGTCTGTCCCTGCCGCTTCCGGTTCAGTTTCAGCTGTCCGCTGTAGTGGCCGGTATATTGTGTCCAGGTCAATGTGTTTGTTGATGGAGTTTGTGGATGAATGCCATGCCTCTAGGAATTCCCTGGCTGTTCTCTGTCTGGCTTGCCCTATGATAGTAGTGTTGTGGAAGCGGCAGGGACAAGCCACTATAAACAGCGGAGGAAACATCAAAGAAGCGCTTCGCAGGAGGCTCCCAAGCACTGATGATGTCGCCTAGCCAGGGGACGAAACGTTTGCAACAAAAACTTCCAGCTTGGCGAACAGAACCACAGCAACGAGCACCCGAGCTACAAATCTTCGCACAAACGTTTATATTTTATTTTTGAAAAATCACTTGGTCCTTTGCCAAGGTTTAGAAAGGGAACATGAAATCACAACTTCAAGCCAATAATTATAGCCATCAACTGGTAATGGCTTTAATTATTGGCTTGAAGTGTATGCAGTGACGACAAGAATTTCCTTTTGAGGGTTCAGAAGATTGATTGATTGAACAAATCAGTGGAGTTAAGTTTATAAAACCATGTCGATGAAAGTACAATCATGATAATATTACAAAATATAAAGTGAGAGTCCAGTCAGTGTTTAACTCATGAAATATACACCCATGTAAATTGGAAAACAAGCACAAGAGAAACAGTTACTCTTACTTTAGGTCCCTTTTGTTTTAAATCTGATCAGAGATTAAAGGCACACATTGTGACCTATGAAATAAGTCAATTACTTGAGTAATTAATTAGTTACAAGCACTTGTGCCATCCTGAAGCTACATGTGCTGTACAAAAGGAAAGCTGCTTCACTTGACACTGGTTGAAAATTAAAATCTTTTCTTTGCAAGCCTAGAAGAAGCAGCCCAAATACTGGTTTTGTAGAGAGCAGCAGAAAAATCAATGCCTCTACACTGACTTTATCTCCTTCACCTCCTGGCACCAATACTTTAGACAGATACAAGTATCTGTCTATGGATAACTATAAGTGAGTTTATAGTTATCCAGGCATTTATAGTTAAATAAATTCTCTAGAAGAATGACTATTGATCACTGGTGAATCTCTTTGTATACAAAGAGATTAGTTCACCTATTTCTAATGAAAGAGAGGCAAGTTACTGTTCCTGTGATCTCCATTAATTCTTTTCTCATCACTGCTCTCTCAGCAAAGGGGATGTTTCTGACGGTTCTGGAGTTTCCTCTTGTACTGCTTCTGAACGCTTAGTCGTCTTATTCAGTGCACCACCCTGAGAAACCACAAAATGTCATGGAAAAAAAGGTAAAGGTTGCTGTTTAAAATCAGTTAATAGTGAAGGAGATAAGCATGCTTCATAGGAATGAGATGCAGACAGAAAATTTAATATGTGTAATAGAATTGCATCTTTTTTAAAAAAGCTGTGGTTGATGGAAAACCTCGAAGGTCTGGCAGCATCAGAGGAGAAAGAGTTAACATTTCACTGACCCTTCAGCAATTTGTTTGTTTAACCTGAAACCTGCAGGAAGCTAAGTCCTGGGAAGGTGGAATTTTGGTTTCTTATTAACAAAGAACAATAGAACAAAGTGTTACAATGCATTGAGGGGTGAAGGGCCTGTAATGTTGTACCAACCTGTGAAAACAATCTGATGCCCATCTAACCTAAACCGTTCCATTATTATCCATATGTATGTCCATTGCCCATTTACATGCCCTTAACATCAGTGAGTCTACTACTGTTGCAGGCAGGCTGTTCCACACCCCGCGGAGTGAAGAAACCACCCCTAATATCTGTCCTAAATTTATTACCCCTCAATTTAAAGCTATGTCCCCTTGTGTTAGCTTTCATCAGAGGAAAAAGGTTCTCCCTGTCCACCATATCTTACCCTCTGGTTATTCTCATATCTCAATTAAGTCACCTCTCAACCTTCTCTCCAAAAACAGCCTCCATACAAGGCAACATCCTAGTAAATCTCCTCTGAACCCATTCCAAAGCTTCCACATCCTTTATGTAAATGTGCTGACTAGAACTGCATGCAATATTCCATGTGCAGCCTTACCAGTGTCTCGTACAGCTGATGTATGACTCTGTAGTTCTGAAACTCCATCTCCCTACCAAATAAAATGCCAACACACCATATGCCTTCTTAACAACCCTAACAACTTGGGTGGCAACTTTCAGGGATTTATGCACCATGGCACAGATCTCTGTTCTTCTCCACTGCCAAAGATTTTACCATTAGCCCAGTGCTTTACATTCCTGTTACTTCTTCCAAAGTGAACTACTTCACTTTTCCGCATTAAACTCCATTTGCCACTTCTCAGCCCAGCTCTGCATCTTATGTCCCTCTGTAACCCTCAACATTATCCACAACTCTGCCTACGTTCGTATCATTGGCAAATTTACTAACCCATCCTTATACGCAGATCATGTATAAAAATGACAAACAGCAGTAGCCCCAAAACAGATCATTGTAGCACACCACTGGTAACTGAACTCCAGGATGAACATTTTTCATCAACCACCACCATCTCTTCTTTCAGCTAGCCGATTTCTGATCCAAACCGCTAAATCACCTTCAATGTTGAAGCTCCATATTTGGTGCAATAACCTACTGTGTGGAACCTTATCAAACGCCTTACTGAAGTCCAAATACACCACATCAGCCACCTTACCTTCACCCACCTGTTTTGTCACCTTGTCAAAGAACCCAAGGTTAGTGAGGCACTACCTACCTTCACAAAAGTGTTGACTATCCCTAATCCAATTATTCCTTTTCAGATTATTATAAATCCTTTTCATAATTTTGTCCAAACCTTACCCACAACCAAAGTAAGGCTCACTGGTCTATAATTACCAGGGTTCTCCTAACTCCCCTTCTTCAACAAGGGAACATTTACTATCCTCCAGTCTTCTGGCACTATTCCTGTCAACAATGATAACAAAGATCAAAGCCAAAGGCTCTGCAACCTCCTCCCTGGCTTCCCAGAAAACTGGAGGGTAAATCCCATCCAGCCCAGGCATCTTATCTATTTCAGATCTTCCAAAACTGCTAAAACCTCTTTTACAACCTCAATCCCGTCTAATCTTGCAGCCCATAAATCCGTATTCTCACTAACATTGCCCTTTTCCAATGTGAATACTGATCAAAAGTATTCATTAAGCGCTTCCCCTATGTCCTCAGATTCCACAACTTCCCACGACTATCTTTGATTGGCCCTGATCTTACTCTAGTTATTCTTTTCTTCCTGATATACCTATAGAAGACCTTAGGGTTTTCCTTGATCCTATCCACCAACAACCTCATGTCCCCTCCTGGCTCTTAACCTTCTCTTTAGATCTTTTCTGGCTAACGTAACTTGCAAGCTCCCTAACTGAGCCTTTACGCCTCATCCTCACATAAGCCACCTTCTTCCTCTTGACAAGAGCTTTACCTTCAGTAAACCATGACTCCCTCTCTTGACAACTGTCTCCCTCACTGATAGGTATATAGAGTCATAGAGATGTACAGCATGGAAACAGACCCTTTGGTCCAACCCATCCATGCTGACCAGATATCCCAACCCAATCTAGTCCCATTTGCCAGCACCCAGCCCATATCCCTCCAAACCCTTCCTATTCATATACCCATCCA
>NC_057730.1:51928731-51932141 GCF_004010195.1 Chiloscyllium plagiosum | reverse complement strand
CTCTGTCTTCTACCTTTGAGCCAGTTCTGTATCCAAATGACTAGTTCTCCCTGTATTCCATGAGATCTAACCTTGCTAATCAGTCTCCCATGGGGAACCTTGTTGAACGCCTTACGGAAGTCCATATAGATCACATCTACTGCTCTGCCCACAATCTTCTTTGTTACTTCTTCAAAAAACTCAATCAAGTTTGTGAGACTTGATTTCCCACGCACAAAGCCATGTTGACTATCCTGACTATCAAGAACCCACAGTAGTTGTTCTTTGAATAAGCTCCATGTTTCAAGTGTGTCCATCCCCTGCAGTTTCCTTCCCCATCCTAAATCTTGTAAGGGCTTGGTAGAGGCTGAATGAGAGGCAAACTGCTGGTCACATACCAGCTTGGCTCATTGGTACCAATCATTATTAAATATGCTGTTCAATTCCAGTGTTTGTTTTCAAACTCTGTGAAAACTCCAATGTTAAGCATGGGAGATGTTGGTCATCACAAACTGGTTCTTCTTATGCCTGTGTAAAGCCTTTTGCGCCCAAGCCAGAAAAACATTAATCTCCTTTAATCCTGTAGACTTGTACTGTTTGGTATTTCATCTGCACATCTACATCTTGAGTGTTCTTGCCTCTACCGACCTTTCAGGCAGTGAGTTACAGATACTCAATCCTCTGGGTGAAGTAAAGAGGTTTTCCAATCCTCTCTAAACTGGCTGCTTCTTAAATCCTCCTAGTTACTGACCTGTCTGTGTCTGGCTACACAACCTCAAATCAGGTTCCCCACCCCTCCACCTTCTCCACATTAAAAAAGGAAGAGAACTCGTTTCTCCATTGCTGAATCAGAGAGAGAAATAGGATTGCTGATAATTAAAATAATGCCTGCATTATCATCAGTCAATAGAAGCTTTCTTTATATTATAGATCAAGCAGAACATATGTGCCAGCCCAATGCATCACGTCCTTCCATTTAGCACAATCCTACTGACAAGTGTGTTACTGTCAATTAGTGCCCACTATGAGTGAGACAGACCGTGCACATTTATTTCAAGAAAAACCTTTGAGAGTTAGTCATTGGATCGAGTCTAAATGCAACATTCAGCAGACAGACCAGCACCTAACTCTGCACCACCCCAGTTCAGGGCACTCTGATGTGTGGAAGTCTTGCCCGGAGAAATGGAATATTTTGCATCTGGTGAATGACCCCAATCAGCATAGCATAAGAAATAATACCCAGAACCATGTGAACTTTCCATTACAGCCGATTCCTTACCTCCTGTTTGTCCACTATGTTGAGGAAGATGGAGGCTATGACACAGCTGATGATATTCGCCAGAAGAAAGATCATCACTCTCTGCCAGTGCCACACCGGAATTTTCAGGCTCCTGGATGAGGGTCAATAGATTGTGCTGAAAGCAAGTTGTTGAACAACCCAACTCTTATCCCACTACCCACTGTCTGAGAAAATAAAACTTCCAATCCAGAAAGGATTCCTCAGGCAAAGCATGATAGTGTTTGGCTCCAATGTACAGTGGATTTAAACAGGAATTGGCATTAAAAAAAACTGCACCTATGGAATAATGTTTCATTAAGGAGCCAAGAAAGTTAGTGAGATTGAGAAAGTCAGTGTGATTTTTTTGTAAAAATGACAAAGCAGCACGATTGTAGATTTTCTAAGTTTGTTATTACAACAAGGAGTAATCTTATAGTAGAGTGTCATACCAAGGTTAAGGTGGATTATGATATCTTTGTATCTTCAGGTCATATTCTGTGATATGATTATGTGTTGTAGACCACTGACTGAGACAAAACAACACCAGGATACACTAGTGTTTCTTCACTTACCAACAATATTCACAGGTGAGGTATCAGAAGACTGGAGATTGGCTCAAATGGTGCCAGTATTTAAGGTGGTAAGGAAAAGCCAGGAACTATAGACAGGTGAACCTGACATTGTTGGTGGGCAAGTTGTTGGAGGGAATCCTGAGGGACAGGATTTACATATATTTGGAATGGCAAAAACTGATTAGTCAGTCAACATGGGAAATCATGTCTCACAAACTTGATGGAGTTTTTTGAAGGAATGACAAAGGATTGAGGAGGGCAGAGCAGTAGATGTGATCTATATGGACTTCAGTAAGGCATTCGACACGGTTCCTCATGGGAGGCTGGTTAGCAAAGTTAGATTTCATGGAATACAGGAAGATCTAGCCATTTGAATGCAGAACTGGCTCAAATAGGTAGAACACAGAGGGTGATGGTGGAAGATTGCTTTTCAGACTGGAGACCTGTGACCAGCGGTGAGTCACAAAGATCGGTGCTGGGTCCACTGCTTTTCATCATTTATATAAAATGATTTGGATGTGAACATAGGAGGTATATAGTTCGTAAGTTTGCAAATGACACCAAAATTGGAGGTGTAGTGAACAGTGAAGAAGATTACCTCAGATCTTGAGCAGTTGGGCCAATGGGCTGAGAAGTGGCAGATGGAGTTGAATTTAGATAAACGCGAGGTGCTGCATTTTGGGAAAGCAAATCTTAGCAGGACTTATACAATTAATGGTCAGGTCCTAGGGAGTGTTGCTGATCAAAGAGACCTTGGAGTGTAGGTTCATAGCTTCTTCAAAGCAGAGTCACAGGGAGACAGATAGTGAAGGCGGTTTTTGGTATGCTTTCTTTTATTGGTCAGAGCATTGAGTATAGGAGTTGGGAGGTCATGTTGCAGCTATATACAGGACATGAATTAGGCCACTTTTGGAATATTGTGTGCAATTCTGGTCTCCTTCCCATCAGAAGGATGTTGTGAAACTTGAAAGGGTTCAGAAAAGATTTATAAGGATATTGCCAGGGTTAGAGGGTTTGAGCTACAGGGATAGGCTGAATAGACAATAGGTGCAGGGAGTAGGCCATTCAGCCCTTCGAGCCTGCACCGCCATTCAATATAATCATGGCTGATCATTCCTAATCAGTATCCTGTTCCTGCCTTATCTCCATAATTGCCAGGGTTAGAGGGTTTGAGCTACAGGGAGAGGCTGAATAGACAAGAGACAATAGGTGCAGGGAGGAGGCCATTCAGCCCTTCGAGCCTGCACCGCCATTCAATATAATCATGGCTGATCATTCCTAATCAGTATCCTGTTCCTGGCTTATCTCCATATCCCTTGATTCCACTATCTTTGAGAGCTCTATCCAACTCCTTCTTAAATGAATCCAGAGAGTGGGCCTCCACTGCCCCCTGTAGCAGAGCATTCCACACAGCCACCACTCTCTGGGTGAAGAAGTTCCTCCTGAGCTCTGTCCTAAATGGTCTACCCAGTATTTTTAAGCTGTGTCCTCTGGTTCGGCACTCACCCATCAGCGGAAACATGTTTCCTGCCTCCAGAGTGTCCAATCCTTTAATAATCTAATATGTCTCAATCAGATCC
>NC_057730.1:51922314-51928563 GCF_004010195.1 Chiloscyllium plagiosum | reverse complement strand
ACCATCTTCTATATCATTAGCATATATTGTAAAAAGCTGTGGTCCCAGCACGGATCCCTGCGGTACCCCACTGGTCACTGCCTGCCATTCCGAAATGGAGCCGTGTATCGCTACCCTTTGTTTCCTATTAGCCAACCAATTTTCAATCCAATCTAGTACTTTGCCCCCAATACCATGCGCCCTAATTTTACTCACTAACCTCCTGTGTGGGACTTTATCAAAAGCTTTCTGAAAGTCCAGGTACACTACATCTACTGGATTTCCCTCGTCCAACTTCATAGTTACATCCTCAAAAAATTCAAGAAGATGAGTCAAGCATGTTTTCCCCTTCATAAATCCATGCTGACTCTGTCCTATCCTGTTACTACTATCCAGATGTGCAGTAATTTCATCAAATAGGCTGGGGCTGTTTTCCCTGAAGCGTCGGAGGCTGAGGGGTGACCTTATAGAGGTTTATAAAATGAAGAGGGGCATGGTAGGATAAATAGACAAGGTCTTTTCCCAGGGGTGGGAGAGTCCAGAACTATAGGACATACATTTAAGATGAGAGGGGAAGGATTTAAAAGGACCTGAGGGGCAACTTTTTCACAACGAGGGTGGTACATGTATGGAATGAGTTGCCAGAGGTGGTGGAGGTTGGTACAATGACAAAAGGTCTGGATGGGTATATGAATAGGAAGGGTCGAGAAGGATATGAGCCAAATGCTGGCAAATGGGACTAGATTAGGTTAGGATATCTGGTTGGCATGGATGAGCTGGACTGGAGGGTCTGTTTCCTTGCTGTATGACTATTATTCTATAACTACATTTTTCACCCTGAATTTTGCCATCACCCTGTCCCTCTGCACTGCCACCTCTTACATCAAAGCCATTTGCAGCTCTGCCAGCATGTCGTACAGTGTTTCTTCACTTCGTGATCACATTTATAGTTTATATTTCTTTTTTTTTAAAAAGATTCCCTGCATTAATGGCCCTTCGACCCAACAAGTTCATACTGACCCTCCAAAGAGTAACCCACCCAGACTCATTCCCCTGCTCTATATTTACCCCTGATTAATGTACCTAACACTACGGGCAATTGAGAATGGTCAATTCACCTGACCTGCACATTTTTGGACTGTGGGAGGAAACCGGAACACCCAGAGGAAACCCACACAGACACGGGGAGAATGTTAAAACTCCACACAGACAGTCGCCCAAGGCAGGAATTGCCACCGTGCCGCTGTACAATTGTTGAGCAATACATTAAGTATATTGGGCCTATATCAGTGATTGACCGTATTCAGCACTGTAAATGTTCTGTCATATTCAATTAGTATAGTAGAAGGAGACTAAGTGGGGGATGAAGGGGGTAACTAGGAACGGTCAAAACTGGAAAGGAAGCAAAGGCACATGATTCAAATGACAAGTTATTACACTTCATTATACACAATAAAAAAAATACACTCACCTAGACTGGTTTCCAAGAAGCTGTCCAACTATTAAATTACAAAGTCCACTACCAATCATTTGCACTGTTGTTGCAAGCCCCAAAGCTATTCCGATATTTGCTTGAGGAACTACCAAGAAAACGGATGGCCATAAACTTGCCTGTGAATACAACAACTTGTATTTATACAGTGCATTTAATGCAGACATCCAACATGCTTTATGGGAAGGGAGTTTGCCTTTGCCAAGGATGTGTTTATGAGATGTTAATATTTTGGAACAGTTAGAGTAGATTATTATTATCACTATGATCAAGACCAGCTGTCAATTCCAAATTTATTCCCTGAATTTCAAGTCAGTCAGGTGTCATTTGAACCCAAATCCCCAGAGTATTAGAGTGAGCATCTGTTTTATTACTCCCGTATCATTACCTCTGCTCCACTAATATATACAATCCTTAAAATGAAAACATTAAATGAATGACATTGAATCAAAAATGTCTGCACCCAATTGTGTTATGGGGCAGGGAAGACTCTAACTTTTAAAAACACCATGTGCATTTGAGGAAATGTTTACACGCCATATGCACAGATGCCCAAAACTATTTTACAAGAAAGCAAAAGATTTTCACCAAGGTTTTACCATCTTATAATCATGACTGGATATTGAAGGGATCTGTGGCTCCTGACTGTCATTTCAATCCAAACCCCTTCACCTGGACTTCCTCAAAACATCAACATTGCATCATTAAAATTATTTACTCAGTCTGTCAATCTAAAAATTGTGCAGTTGCTTGATCCAAAGGCTATTGCTGAAACTCATCTGACGATATTGTGGCTTTAAGAGGTATATGTTGTCCTGGGTTTTTAGTTAAATAAAATAAACAGCTTGTGGTGCCTTGGGATTTTTTTTTTTAAAAGTTGGAACAATAGAAGCAGCCTGGATGGGTGGGGTCAAGTTCCCACAGAACCACCATTTTCAGTTAGCTGAAGCGAAGAAAGAGATATATCAGCTAGAAAGCTTAGGTTCTCTTCCTGCTGCTAGAATTTCATGCAAAACAATATATGTTCACGAGTTTGCCTTTGCCAAGGGTGTGTTTATGAGATGTTAATATTTTGGAACAGTTAGAGTAGCTTATTTTTTAAAGTATTTTGATAAAGCTACAGTTAAGCTAATTCATTTATTTTGCCTATTAACTATTTAACTATATGAATTTTAACTAGATGAATAAAAAGTGTGTTTTATTTTAACTCTGGCAGTTTGACAAGAATCAAATTGCGTCCAGAATGCAGTGTCTGGCACTTGCCTTTCAAATAAGAAAATATTAGGCTCTAGAATATCTCCTTGACATATTTTGAAGGGGTTCGGTCTGGTCTGTAACACTTAGGACAACCTGAACTATGTAAATCAGATCTATACTTTGAGTATGTTCTCAGCTCTGTAGCACTGTGTTTTTACTTTTTGAATGTTTGTGAAAGTATGGGCCATTCTTTGCCATGAACAGATTGCAAAGTAAAGGTGGACCATAATCGTAAATGAAGGCAATGGCCCAGAGACCAGACCAGGCAGGAGTACAAGCTCAACAGTTTGTTTAAAGTTGCAGGTGAGTTTCACAAGGAAATGTCAGAAGTCTCCAACACAGACTGAAGTAACTGACAAGCAAACCTACTCTAACTTGGTTGCCTTTGTTTAGTGGAAAAAGTGAGGTCTGCAGACGCTGGAGATCAAAGCTGAAACTTTATTGCTGGAACAGCACAGCAGGTCAGGCAGCATCTAGGGAACAGAAGATTCGACGTTTCGGGCACATGCCCTTGTTTAGTCCCTTTCTAAGTAAGGGTTAATACTTTCCAACAAATAGTTTTTTGTATATTACAGGAATGAATCCAAATATTACACTTTTGTGTAAAGAAATATTGCGACTGTAACACACAAGCTGGAATGTCTATTTAGATGCTGGAATACGTCTCTACCTGCAACGAGGTCTTAGAACATTTAGTGTAATTTGAGATCTTGGATTCTAAAGTAGAGCTAAATGAGTTTTAGTTTTATTCCTATGAAGGTGACTTTATTTTTCTCAGGGACAGAACTTTTTTTTTTAAAAAAAAAGCACAAGCAGTTCCTAGAAATCACAACACTTAAGCTAACTGACTTGACAAGCTACCAGCTAAGGTCATGGCTGAAGAGTTTGGTGAACTTTCATGACCTACAGAAAGAAATGCTAGAGGCAAGTTCAGTTCAGAAGATAAACAGCACGTCTGATATGGACCTTAAACACTCTCAAGGTAGTCCAAGTCAGAGAAAGTCAGTGAGTTAGCCTGGGTCTGTGATTCCCAAGGAGAAGCAGAGAGAATCACATTTGGTGAATGTGGAGCAAGTTGCTGAAATGAAATATTTGCAAACTCATCAAATTAAAGCTTAAAATAAATTACTCCACTTGGTCAGAGTATCTGTAAAGAATATTGTTTGGAGAACAGTTGAATCTTTTTGCTATTTATAAAGATCTTACCAAAGTTTCTTGTATTCTATTTATATTTCCTTTTTTTGTATAATAAATATTGAGATTTTGTTGAAAGTTCATTGGCAGCCTCTTATTCAGTGACTGACCACCACAGTAAATCGGTTTGGTCTATCAGGTCAGGTTTCATTCTGGGAATTGTCTTGTTGAGTGATACTATCAGCAAGAATCACAACATATCGCAACATAATCTGGAACAGCCTTAACTTTGTTGGGATCAGAATCAGAATTAGGTTTTCTTGGCATGCATACGCAAGAACAGGAGTGCAGTGAAAACTTTATAATGTCACTTTTCACTCTGCCATCTTAGATATAAAGTACCTAGGTACAAGTCTTCGATTCAAAAAGAAGTAAAAGAAGAAAAGCTGCATTAACTCACAGTGATTAAAAAAGTTAGAAACAAGACTAGTTAAAAGGATAAACGTAAACAGATTGCAGATAAACATTACAATGCAGTGGGTCAGTGCAGGAGCCTGTGCACACAGTCTGACTGGCCTCGCAAGCTTGTCCCCAAACGTTCCCAATCCGCTCTGGCTCTCAGCCGTAATCTCATTTTATTGTAACAAATTGTTCTTACCCCAAATCAGGTAATTAAATCACAAGAGCAACATGAGGCAGAAATCTGAAATAGCAACATGTAGTGCTAGAAACACTCAGCAGCTCTGGCAACATCTGTGGCAAATGAGACACAATTAAAGCATTAATGGATTTGCATTAGCACCTCCACATGCCAATTCCTGCAAACCCCTGGCTGTTGAACTTTAGATTGTGCCAGTTTTGTGCTTTCCAATCAGGAATGACTGCCTAAGGGAGATGTTTTAACAAGCAGTTAATTAATTACACTCTGTGCACCCTCTTCATAACTGTAACCTCTTGAAACTAAAGTCTACATTATTAACATCCATTGCATGAAGCACTGAATTCTTTGAGGGTGTGGTTATGGCCTATTTTTAAAGGCAAGCAGCTTCATTGCACCCCATGTGTTAATGGGGGTGGAGGGAATTGAGACAGAGGAAAGGTAATATAACACACACCAGACAAAACAACCAACCAGCTTACAGCAGCAAACGAATAGGTAACTCCCAGCCATATCGTAGAAACCAGGGGGGATACAAAGGTGAAAGCCAGGAGTGCAAAAACTGGGAGTGTCAGTACAGCAGAGATCAGGGCAATTACTGCCCTCAGACCAACATAATCCTGGAAAACAAAAGAAAACAGGACATTACACAGATGAATAAATGCAAGCCCTTCACATATTCGAGACGAGTCTAGTTATTGGTAACGCCCAGGGTCAGATTGTATGACAAAGCAGCTGAATTAATCTTCTTGGATCTTACTTTGTCTTATCAAAGGTTTGATGAAATATACTATCCTAATTTTTAAATCTTTGCAGTTGACCCTGTTTTACAGCTCTATTTGTGTTTCTCTACTTTTATTCCTGAAAGCATATGACCAATTAGGAAATAGTCATAAATTTTACCAGATCTGAAAGCGGCTCCCATATTAGAGAGAGAGAGGGGACTGATGGTGGTTTAACCGGAAGGTCACAGTGCCTCAGGTGAGGGGAGAGGTTGAGAAGGAGAGTCCTTCATGGTAACCTCAGGCGGTGCAGGGAATTGAAGCCACATTGTTAGCAAGGCTCCACTCGAACCAGCTGAGTGGACACTATGGAACAATTTGGGCTGACAGACCTGTTTTCCATGCTGTATTGCTCTAGGACATCCCAAACCAGCCATGCAGCGAACTGTTGGTTAGCTCAACACTTTCCCTTGTCTGAAAGTGTGTGATGGACTGCAGCAGTTTAAGAAGGCAGTTCACCATCACCTTTTCAAGGCACACCTTGGAATATGTAATAGATGCTGGCACAGCCTGTGACACCCACATTTCAAAGTGAATTTGAAAAAAAACCACCAGAACACTAACACCGTTCCTACATTGTCACTGGGTCAAAGTTCTTTAAGTCCCTCTGAGCACTGTGGGTGCCCTTACACTAAAAACTGTAGCAATTCAACAAGACATCTCTTCCAGAACAACCAGAAATGGGCAATAAACGCTCGCAGAGCCCATATCCCATGAATGAATTTTTGAAAAAAAAAGGTAGGTGTTCAATCTGCAAAGTATTATGGAAAATGGTAAGGCAGAAGACAGAGCAATTTCTAGCTTGACAGTGCTATCTTAAGTAATGCGGATGTGGGTGATGACAGCGCTAAGGAAATGGTTGCAAAAGCCACTTTTGTGTGTGTGTGTGTGTGTGTGTGTGTGTGTGTGTGTGTGTGTGTGTGTGTGAGAGTGTGTGTGAGAGAGAG
>NC_057730.1:51887763-51921662 GCF_004010195.1 Chiloscyllium plagiosum | reverse complement strand
GAGACAAACACAGACGAGCGAGAGAGACAGAGAGAGATGAGACTAAGTGGGTTGGAGAATTTATTTCAAAGGAGTGGAGAGAGCAAGGATTAATTTGGATATAAAAGAAGACAAACTGAATGGAAAATAGATCCAAAAACGTATATCAACAACAAAACTAGTCCCGGTGTTGTTTTTAAAACTGAGAAAAATTATTTTAGGGCAGGAACAGGCTCCCTCCCCTGGCCAGAATTGTCAAATGCAACCTAGGTGATGTTTTAATTTCTTTAACTGTCAAGCAATGTACTTAAAAGTAACAACTTAGTCGTGCATCAGCATTAGACAAAGCCGAACAATTCATTCCAGCATTCATTAGGATCTGATCACGATCTTTGTATTGGGTCCAATGGCCCGTGTACAATAAACTCCAGGCTCATGGCCTGATTTTAACACTCCACAACCATGCAATAATAGATCACAAGCATATTTCCCAAACAATAAATTACAGATTACAAGTGCAGGACACAGTACTGAGATCCAGAGTTAATAAACTGAGACATTAATTAGACAAAAGTTTGTCTCATTAAGATTCTAAGTCTGTCATCATCAGGGATATCAGATCATTGCTCTGAGCAAGTGAATTTTGAAGTTATATTTATTTTATTCCTAATTGACTAATATTTTCAATAGTGTTAAAGTTAACGTGCAAACATCACCAATCTGCCCTGTACGAAGCCCGTGCTGTCATGATATGTTACACTCTGCTTTCTCAAACCATCCTCACATTCATTACAATCACTCTGCAACATACCTCATCTAACTATCTAAAAAAAAGGTGAGAGATTACAGAGTTCCAAGATGCAGAGAGATCTGGATGCCACAGTACATGAATTACAGAAGGTTAGTATGCAGGTACAGCAAGTAAATCAGGAAAGCTAATAGAATATCATGTTTTATTACAATGGGAATTGTATGAAAGCGTTGGGAGACTATGCTCCAGTTATACATAGCATTGGTAAGACCACATCTTCAGTATTTTGTATAGTATTCGGCACTTTACTTGTAGAAAGATGATAATGCATTGGAAGTAGTTCACAGAAAGTTTACCAGACTAAGACTGGAGTGATGGCAGATTGCCCTATGAGGGAAGGCTAGATAGACTGGGCCTGTATCCTCTTCAGTTTAGAGGGGTCAGAGGTGACTGAACTGAAACATAAAAGATCCCGAGGACACTTGATCGGATGGACCTGGAAAGGATATTTCCTCTTGTGGGAGAATCTCGGACAAGAGGTCACTGTTTAATTATAAAGAGTCAGCCATTTAAAACGGAGATGAAGAAACATTTTCTGAGGGTTATATTTGGAATTGCTTTCCTCAAAAGCTCGTGGATGCAGAATCTTTAAATATCTTTAAGACAGAAGTAGTTGATTCTTGATTATCAAGAGGATGGACTATTATCAGGGATATGTAGAGTTGGTGTTAAAATCAGGTCGGCTATGATCTTATTGAATGGTACAGCAGGCTCAAAGGGCCGAGTGGTCTGCTGTTATTCATTTGTACACTGAGGGTGATCCCTTTCTCTGCTGCCCTCTTCAACACCTGTCAAGTTAGATCTTTGTAGTTTTTCAGCACTGATTAAATTACTGAAATACTGACAACATTATCTTTTCCAAGTGTCAGTTTTAAACAACTCCTTTTGCCCTTGTAATTTCATGCACCTCCTCCAGCATCCCCAATAGTAACACAGCATTTTCACAATCAAACGATTCCCTGATCAGAACAGTCTCAATATGTCGACAGGTCGTATTGAGGAAGCTGGGAGGCTGCAGAAGGACTTGGACAGGCTAGGAATACTATGTGGGAAAGTGAGAGGTTATGAACTTTGATAGTAAGAATAGAGGTGTAGACTATTTTCTAAATGGGGAAAGGCTTTGGAAATCTGAAGCACAAAGGGACTTTTGGGTCTGGGTTCAAGGTTCCCTTAAGGTTAATTGCCAACAGAACCTGCATGTTAGGAAGGCAAACATTTTGAGAGGGCTAGAATTTCAAAACAGGAATATTTTGCCGAGGTTGCACAAGGCTTTGGTCAGCCGTATTTAGAACATGGAGAGGACATTGGGGCCTCTAACACGAAAGGATATGCTGGGGTTGGATGGGGTCCAGAGGAGATTTACATAAATGAGCCTGGGGATAAAGTGCAATAACTGACAACTCTGGGTCTGCACTCAATGGAGTTTAGTCGGACATGGGGCGATCTCATTGAAACATACAGAATATTGAGGCGCCTGGATAGAGTGGACGTGGAGAAGAGGGAGAGACTAGGACTCAAGGGCACAGCCTCAGAGTGAAGGGATGACCCCTTAGAATTTGAGGTGAGGAGGAATTTGTTCTAGAGAGTGGGAAATTTGTGGAACTCACTGCTGCAGGGGGGCATGGAGATCAAGTCTCAGCGTATTTAAGACAGAGATAAATAGGCTCTTAATTAGTCAGGGGATCAAGGGTTACAGGGAGAAGGCAGGAGAATGGGGTTGAGAAACATATCAGCCATGGTTGAATGGCAGAGCAGACTCTAGCCCAATCCTGCTCCTATATCTTACAGTTACATAGTTTAAAAATAACCTATGACACATTATACAGGAACATTTTAAATAGCAGATTGAACCCAGTTCAAATTTAGGTTCGCACTGAGTGCCTGTAAAAATTGAAATGATTAAATGAGCTCTCAGCACAATTTCTTCCAAGATATTTAAACCTTCCTGTCACACATTGTGTGTTCTTCACACAACAGACAAATAAGCTTAATCATTTTAAGCAAACAAATGGACCATTAATGGAGTGCATTTCAGAGACACAGAGACACATTATGGTGAAGCGATACCTTAGATTAAAAGGTCAGTTTCAGAGGTGTCCTGATCTACTTCCATCTATAGTCAGGGATAGTCAAACAAACAACAACCAAGCTTGCTCACTCGCTCTCAAACCAAGTGATCCCAAACTGCTGTGCGGTGAGGTAAACCAGATAGTACTCACAACGAGGATCCCAGCGATTGAAAACAGCAGCAGTGAGGCATCGTAGATAGCACCAGCAATATAGGAGGCTTCTTGCTGACTGTACCCAGAATATTTATCCTGAATAAATTTGCTGGAAAACAAACAAAGACCTCCTCAAATTTAGGTCAGAGTTATAGGGTAACAGATTCACATTCAAGATAAAGGGCTTCAACTCGAAACGTCGACTCTCCTGCTCCTCAGATGCTGCCTAACCTGCTGTGCTTTTCCAGCACCACACTTTTCGAATAGGCAATTTCAGTAAAGTTCAACGGGTTTCCACATAAAAGCAAATAGTATGTATACTGGAAATCTGAAACAAATACAGAAACTGCTGGAGAAACCCAGGAGATTTGGCAGCATCTGTGGTGACAGAAACAGACTTAAACATTTTGAGTTCAATAACAAAAGAACTGTCATATCGATCTTCAAACATTAACTGTTCTCTCTCCTCAGGTGCTGCCAGACTGCGCACAATGTTTATTTAGTTTCCACAGTTTACGTTTTAAATAATTAAATGCTAGAGGTTCCAACAAGTACTCAACTGGAATTTCACAACAGTGATGTAATGAAACTGCTTTTGTGTGTATAGTGCTGCACAGACCAGAACCCCATTCATATACGAGCAGCAGCAGAATCACACCGTAGAATGTGAAAAAGGATATCTGCCAACCCCACACTGACTCAGTTCCTGTTTAGAAGCCGAGAGAGGGGCAGTGGGGCCAATGGGGTAATTATCAGTGAGAATGGGAGAATCTGATAGGGGATAGAGAAAAAGACAGCTAAGAGGGGGAAAAGGGTAGATGGGCATGTGGGGGACTG
This sequence comes from Chiloscyllium plagiosum, assembly GCF_004010195.1. NCBI lineage: Eukaryota > Metazoa > Chordata > Chondrichthyes > Orectolobiformes > Hemiscylliidae > Chiloscyllium > Chiloscyllium plagiosum. The sequence goes on along the minus strand of NC_057730.1, from coordinate 51,917,813 downwards.
GCAGAGATGGGACAGGGCAGTGGTGGTAGTGGAGTAACTGGCAGGCTGAGAGGGGTAACCCCAGGCTGACTCACTCGGATGGAATTCTGCAGAGACTGGTCTGGACTGTTTCCCCTCCAAGAGGTGACTTAGGGTCAGTGTTGGTTAAACCCAACTCCTCAGCTCAGCCCCAGACACCAGTCCCCTCCCCCTTATCATCATCCATTGGGGCAGATTAGTTTTTCCTCTCTCTAGCTCTGTTACTTCACAAGAATGGCAAAACACTGACTTTATTCCGAAGCTTTGCTCCTTGGCACTTGTCTTTATGGTTATTTCTAATAATTACTTGTTTACATCATTTGGTTTTTCTCTCGTGAAGTTCCTGGTTACTGTTGTGCAGCCCCCACCCTCACCCAGGAATGAAAAAGATTGAAAGGTGGAGATCCTACTGTGTTAAAACATACGCCAACAACATACTGGACAAAAGAGGACTAAGCCAGCCCATTCCAAATACACACACACAGACACACTCCCATGACCAGGTTTAAAGAAAATTTAAACATCTACACTGAAAACAAAACATTCACTTTGCAGCCTTCCCCTGCTTATACAGTGACCACACTCTTACACCATGGGGGAATAACTGTTCTTGTAGCATGGAGAGATTAGATTAGATTCTCTACAGTGTGGAAACAGGCCCTTTGGCCCAACAAGTCCGCACTGACCCTCCGAAGAATAACCCACCAAGACCCATTTCTCTCTAACTAATGTCTCTAACTAAACCTGCACGTCTTTGGACAGTGGGAGGAAACCCACGCAGACACTGGGAGAATGTGCAAACTCCACACAGTCAGCTGCCCAAGGCTGGAATCGAACCTGGGTCCTTGGCGCTGTGAGGCAGCAGCACTAACCACTGAGCCACCGTGCCGCCCCATGGATCAAAACTCTCAAATACTCGCATCCTGCGAAAAGATCAATGGGACCCAAGAGGATTGTGGTACAAGTGTTTCAGAACCTGGACATTTCAAAACAGGGGAACACTCCTCACCTGGCATCAGCGACAAATGGGAAGATCCCATTGTAAAAGAACATGATGGTGACCACAAGGAGCCAGTAGCGGAGAGACAAATAACGAATATCTTGGAAACGCTGAGGCGAAAGAAGAAAAATGGTAAGACAACAGCATCCTGGTGGAGGTTAAAGTCAACTCGAGCAACGTGTGATGAAATCTTGTGGATCCCTCCATCAGGGACCAGGAATCCTGCTCCATTTCAGATAACAACTACCTAGGCAAATACAGACAGTTTACAGAAGGCCGAATCCCCCGAGATCCTTAAATCACGCACCACTTTTTTAGAATCCTCCAGAAGGACAGCATCTAGTCCAAGCTGTTTTGTGCCAACTTTATCCAGGACACTAACAATGATGGCGGAGAAAAAACTAAGAACACACAGCAACATACCTGAGAAAAATGAACCAGACGATTGATTAGTTTATAAACAGAAATGGCACCAGTCCAAAAACTATTTTCTATTTATACTCATTAACAGAATGAGGGCATCGCTGGCTAGGCTACCATTTATTGCCCAGAGGCAATTAAGAGTCTGGAGTCACATGTTGTCCACACAAGATATGGGCAGATGTCCCTCAGGGAAGGAAGTTAGTGCACCAGACCGATTTTACCAATAATCGGCAGCAGTTGCATAGTCATCATTAGACATTTGTCTTTTTTTATTCCGTCTGCCATGACAGGATTTGAACCCAATCCCCAGAACATTATTAATCCAGAGACCTCAGTAATCTAGCAATAATTCCACTAGGCCATCTCCTCCACTGTGGCAGTCAGAACTTAACAGTTGCCAAGTGCAGTCTCATATATTTATATCATACCCATTCTTTATACAATGTCCCAAAATCTTTCGGAGGCTTCCTAACAAAAATGGATACTGAGCCAAAGGAGATATTGGGAGTTGGGAACAGCTTAAGGAAGGAAAGTCTGAAAAAGCCAGAGAGACAGTGAGAGAGGGAGGAACGTGAAGCCCCCCAATAGCCATTGAGTGAAGGATGAAACTAGAGCCAATCTTTCCTCAAGTTAGATTTATTCACAGACAAACATTACAAGTCCACGCCTGCGAGCCCACCCCGGTTCAACAAGTCCACCCCTGCGAGCTCACCATACAATTGAATTGAATTGATTGTCATGTGTACTGAGGCACAGTGAAAAGCTTTGTCTTGCGAGCAATACAGGCAGATCACAGAGTTAAGTTGGCAGAGATAAGTAAATAATAGGTAAACAGCAGCAAAAACAGAAACACAGGTACAGGCGAATATTAAGAGTTTGTGAGTCCATTCAGTAATCTAACAACAGTAGGTTAGAAACTGTTCCAAAACCGGCTGGTGTGTGTGTTCAGGCTTCTGTAGCTTCTCCCCTTGGGAAGTGACTTTATATGCATTCAAACAACAACAACCCAAATCATTATCCTCAACCAACCTTAAACACAACTAGTATACAATAAATTAAGAATGGGACTGAGGTAACTGAAATCACTATAGGAAAGCACTAAGTTCGTGGGGTCAAAAGTTATAACACCAGAGACATTCAGTGACGTAGAGTTACGAGGTAATGAAATTTATTGAATCTCTTTCTAAAGAGATTTTGCGAAATGCAAGTCACTCTCCAGGCACCATTTTCCTCCTTTCTACAGTTAGAGGGAGCATTAGCGGCACTGGGCTTGGTCTTAAACACCAGTTTGATGTACATGCCACGATGTACAGTATTCATATTTGCACTTCTATTTAGTTATTGATGAATTAAAATAAACATTAACTGGCGAATGGTAATCTGACTACTAACCAATGATTACGTTAATACAAACTGAATAAGCAGCACTTACCATATTTAGATTTACACCCAATGTAAGACATAAGACCATTAGAAATAGGAGCAGGAGTAGGCCATTTGGCCCCTCGAGCCTGCTCTGCTCTTCAATAGGATTATCACTGATCACTAAGATTTCTTTTCCCTTCAACCTCCTGAAACTTAAGCATTAAGAAACTTTCCTCCCTCAAAACAAAAAAAAGAAATTCTTACCTCCCCAAAGTGTCCACTGAATTCCAAAGTTTCTGTCGATGGAGGGCGTTAGGAAGAAGTTGAGGACACTGCCTAGACGGGAACAAGTCAACTGTAGGCCGAAAGCCAGCGAAAGCTCCTTACCTTTAAACCAGAACGCAATAATTCGGTCCTGAGCAACTGGGAGGTGAGGGGGCGGGGGGAGATGGGTGGGAAGAAAATACAAAAGTGAGAAAACAGGAGCAGAAGGCCATTCCGCACAGTGAGACCCTCTACTATTCAACATGACCAAGGCTGATCTTCTACCCCAATGTCTTATTGCTGTTTTCACCCCCATGCCCCTCGACTACTTTAACCTCTCGCAATCCACTTCTTTCTTGAATACATTCAGTATTCAGTCCTCACTTCCCCCTGTGGTACAGAAATCCACAAGTTCACAACCCTCTGAACGAAGACATTTTTCACCTTATACTGAGTGGCCTGAGTCGGAAGTCACGTGGCACCAGGTTATAGTCCAATGGGGATTTATTTGAAATCACAAGCTTTCGGAGTAGACTTTGCCTGGCAAAGAAGCAGCGCTCTGAAGGCTTGTGATTTCAAGTAAATCCCCATTGGACTATAACCTGGTCCCACGTGACTTCTGACTTTGTCCACCCCAGTCCAACAGCGACACCTCCACATCAAGAATGACCCAAGATTGCAAAGCCCTCATTGTGGGAATCCTCTCTCTCAGCCAGAGGAAATATAACTCCTCCATCTATTGTGCAGCCCTGTCTGAACTTGGTGTGTTTCAATGAGATCTCCTTTCATTCTCTAAACTTTAGTGAGTACACACCCCTTCTCCGCTTATCTGACAAACATGCCACTGCAGGAATCAGTCAAATGAATCTCTATTGAACTCCCTCAGTGGTGACGTATCCTTTCTCAGGTGGAGAGACCAAAACTGCACACAGTACTCCAGGTGCAGTCTCACCAAGGCCCTGTACAACTACAGTAAGATTTTGTTGCTCCTCTACACAAACCCTCTCACAATATAATCATTTGTCTGTCAAACTGCATGCCTTCAGTGACCAGTGTACAAGGACACCCAGATCCCTTTGCATATTAATAATTCCCAATCAATCAATCACTTAAATAGTAGCCTGACATTCTGTTGGTCTATGGAGTGGACAATTACACATTTATCCACATTATACTGCATCTGCCACACTGTTTCCCATTCACTCGACTTGTCTAATACCGTCCGAAAGCATCTATACGTTCTCTTCACTGCTCACAATCCCAACTAGTTGTGCGTCATCAACATAACGTGGAAACCTGAATTCTTATTCCCTCACCCAACTTGTTAATGTATCTTGTGTAAAGCTGAGATCCAAACACTGAACCAAGGTCCCCTATTTGTCAATGCCACCTCCCACCACTCCAAAAATAACATTTCTTTGACTCATGTCAACCAGTTCTCAGGTTCAGTCAGCTACTCTCAAGATTCTAATTAAAAAGTGCAGCAGACACACACACACACACACACAAACTCAGACCCCAGTCAGGCGACTGCCTCCTTCCAGATTGTTCTACATAGTCATGTGACACTGACATCATGATACATTTCCATTGTGCTCTCTGCTGAGACCATGACAAAATCAAAAGTTGCCATGGTCTTACCCCACCATAGGGCAGCTCACTCATTAGAGAGAGACGACTGGTGGTGATTTAACTGGATGGCCACCACATCTCAGGCAAAGGGAGAGGTTAAGATTCCATCAAGGTAACCTCAGCTAGTGATGGGAATTGAACCCAAGCAGTTAGCATCACACTGTTTCGTAAGCTAACCGTCCAGCCAACTGAGCTAAACCAACTGCCATTGACTAATTAAGAAGGTAGTGACCGATCCATTCTGTAGGATATCTTCATTCTGCTGCCTGCCACCAGGAGGTAGTATTTGCATAACCCTGCAAACCTTTGAGGAGCAGAAGGCCGTAGCACCACTGCCCAAGAGACTAGGTGGCACCTTCGCTAGCTCCACTTCCAATATCCTCCCATTCAGTCTTTCAGGGAAGGTTTGGTGTTGCTGGCTATGCCCTTCCTAATTGCCCCAGAAAGGAGTGGCTTCCTCTGCCATTTCAGAAGGCAATCCAGAATCAACTACTTTGACTGGGAGTCTGGAGTCATGTATGGACCAGACTGGGCAAGGATGACAGATTTTCCTCCCTAAGTGATGTAAGTGAACTCGATGGATTTTTACATCAATTGGTGATAGTCTCAATAATATTGGGCACAATAATTATCTTTAAATTCTGATTTACTCGTTAAAATTTAAATTCCCCATCTGCCACGGGAGAATTTGAATTAATGTCCTCAGATTATGGGCCTTTGAAGGACTAGTCCAGTGACATCTACACTTTGTCCCTTAAATAAACGGACTAAGTACATCCAACACAGACACAGAACGTTCTCGGACTGTGTCATTACAAAGCAACATGGAATCTGGACAAGACAAATCTGGTCTTCCCAAGGACTCTAATTTAAACTCTTAGCGAAGGAAAATGTCCATCCCAGAAGATAATAAATTCAATATAAATAGATACTCAGATAATAAATCAGATTCAAGACATTTTCAAGTTCTGGACTATTGCTGATAAAAATCAGGGCTATTCCAAAACAATTTGGTTTCTGGTATGGAACTCAAGATGTGGCAAAGCCATAGCACCTTCTCATTAAAACCCCAAAGTCAACCCACTGTGACCAAACACAGGGATGAGTGAAACATGCTGCAGCAAACATGGAGTTCTGCCAATGGATTTCTCTCAAAATTGTGAACCTTACCTTCTTTTCTTTAAAGATACTGTTTCAATTGAAAAAAAAAGCTTCTACAGTAGGCAATTATATGAGACACAGTTAAAACATAAATGTTGTGAACAATGTCATGAGAGGAATCCATTAATTGTACTCATGGCCCCTACCAAGTGCTACATGTTTTTCCACATCTTTCCATTTCCATTTCCAAACAATCCTTCAGGGAAATAGGATGAAAACAGTGGGAGAGAAATAGTTACCATAAATGTGAGATTATCCTGGAAAGTTAACATTGAAGTATTTTCAGTTGTACATTCATACACAAAAGGAAATCAACACGAATCCTCTCAGCTGGTTAATTCACAATCTACTACAATTAGGCCAGAACTGGTACTCACTGATCAGTGATCCATTGCTTGAGCCAAAGAGAAGTCGGCCAATGAGCATCAGAGGTAAGAGGTAACATGTGCCCTTGAAGTGAGATCCTAAAGCAAAAGTAGCCGAGCCCAGAACAATAAGGATGGAGAAAAGGATGATCCCAACTATGGTGGTGGGGGATGGGGTGAGAGGACAGAATCAGAAACAAATAATTCTGATTTTCGCAAGAGAACGACTCAACATTTAAATAGCAATTAAAATCAAGGATAAAAAAAAAGCTGTTCAACAGTACTCATACACCTTGTTGTCTAACTTTACAATCTTAGCAACCAACTTCTTTTAAAGTGCTGTAATAAAAATCTCAAAAAGCCTTGATCTACAAGTAGAGAAAGAATGTTCTTGTCAATTTTTAACAGATTGCAAGTTGGAGTCTGCAACAGCACACCCATAAAGAAACTAAAAGAAAACCATCACTAACTCCAACCTGCAGATTTGTAAGTGTCCAGATGTGGACTCCTGAAATTGCTGTCAGCTTCTAAGTAATAAATAGTGAATGCTGCCAATTTTGTCATCATTACTACTGCAGAATCTGCATGTATTTCCTGTCATGATTAAGAAAACCATTAAGTTGATTTCTCTCTGGCTTTCAAACATATATCATTTGGATTTGTCTACTCAATTGATCTAATGCTGAAATAATACACTGGCACAAAGGGTCATAAAGACAAACTAGTTCCTGCACTTTTGCAATTCAGCTTCTCTGGATGGTCATCAGCCTCCCGAATGTGAATGAAGGTCTTGACTCTGGCAAACAGTGTATTTTTGAGAAGATACGTTGCTAATTAGTCACTTGGGTTTCAGCTTGGAAGAGGTCAGTAACAAACCACAACTGATGCTGAAGGAGGTTGAAGCTTCTGGAAATGGCAAAGTTACCCAAATAAGAGTTACCCAACCAGGCAGCACAGTGCCTAGCACTGGATTCAATTCCTGCCTCAGAACATAAGAACTAGGAGCAGGAGTAGGCCGTCTGACCCTTCCCCCCTTCCTAGAACTGCCACCCATCACATACCGTTCCACAGATTCACAACCCTTTGGGTGAAGAAGTTTCTCCTCCACTCAGTCTGAAATCAGCTCCCCCTCATTTTGACGCTTCACCCAAAGAGTGGAAACAACCTCCTTACATCTACCTTACCGACTCCCATCATAATTTGATGTTCTTATAAAGATTCCTCCTCATTCTTCTTAATTCCAATGTGAGACATCAAAATGGCTGTTCAGACAGGTCCATGCCTCATCTCTCTCCCCCCCAACATGGGTGCAGTGTTAACTGTGGAATTTCTGCCAAGATGAGGAATTCCCAGTGGAACAGCCAGATCCTGGAAAGGGAGCTTTGACCATCATAAGCAACATATTAGAAGGTAAAACAGGAACAAACAGTAAAAAAAAAACTAACATGCAAGATCAGCTATGTATGTGACAGGAGGAATCCAGTGTCAGAAATCTAAAATTGGCCAAATGAGGAAATCCAGAAAAGTGGGACAATTCAAGTTAGCCAGATAGATAACTGGCAATGTTTTGTGCAAGATATTAGCAACAGTATTGAACCAATGGGAGAATGTTGGATATACAAGATTTAAAAGCTACAAATTAATAGTTGGAGTTACTGTTGAAGTTTATAGGCTGGAGGGACAAATCCTCTCCAGGCCCCTGATCCTGAACTGGTTAGGAAAACATCTGTGCCAGGTTTCTCTTATTCACCACTACTTTACCCATCATTGATAGATAACCTGATTTTGAAAAGTCTGATAAAGCTTTTGATTTCTAGGTGCTATAACAGGATTCAGCCTATTAACCTTAGCATGAGGAGCAAATTTAAAAATCAGACAACCCCCAGGTTATAGTCCAACAGGTTTAATTGGAAGCACGAGCTTTCGCACCGCTGCTCCTTCATCAGCACAACCACCCGATGAAGGAGCAACATCTGAAAGCTAGTGCTTCCAATTAAACCTGTTGGACTAATAACCTGGTGTTGTGTGAGTTTTAAGCTTGTACACCCCAGTCCTACACCGGCACCTCCAAATCAGGAGGAGCATTTATTTTGATCTGAAATCAGCTCTTCTACTGGGTAGGAGTGCTCCAGGTTATACCCTCCCTTCAGACTCACCACCACTTCCCAGCTTGTCAATGAAGAAACCAGCAGAAAGCTCGTGCTTCCAATTAAACCTGTTGGACTAATAACCTGGTGTTGTGTGAGTTTTAAGCTTATACACCCCAGTCCTACACCGGCACCTCCAAATCAGGAGGAGCGTTTATTTTGATCTGAAATCAGCTCTTCTACTGGGTAGGAGTGCTCCAGGTTATACCCTCCCTTCAGACTCACCACCACTTCCCAGCTTGTCAATGAAGAAACCAGACAGTGTCACCACCACAGCATTGCTGCAAGACAGAAAATACAATTATGAAACAAAATGCAAAAACTGCTGAGGAATGTTGTGCTTTTCAAAAGAACTAATACTGAATTGGAGCCATCCTCACCCCTCCCTTTCTTTCTTAGCATCCAGTTGACTACTGCATGGTCTGAGCCCAGTTTCCACCCTCCCCATCTCCATCAAATTTCTAAGCTTCTGTGGAAAGAAGCCAAGCTTATAGTCCCTGGCAAAGACAGTATACATTAATTGGGGTATGAAGGGACAATGGCAAACTTCTGTTGAACTTAGTCTTCATTCCTGTCGCCTATCCAACAGGCCAAAGCAAATGGCATTTCATGGTTTAATGTCTCTGCCAGCAGGACATTGAGTAACCTGATAAACCTCTTGTATATGATCAGAAATCACTGAAAACCAGCAGGAGAACTGCTCGTGATAATGAAAAATGAACCTTTAACTCAAAATACACAAAGAATTGATGTTACAAAATCTGAAATGCAGGGAGGGAGTTGGAAAAGGTATGAACAAGCTTTTGTGACGATACTGTGTTTTAAGAGATGTATTTTGTCCTTTTTTTAGAAAATGAAGAAAGGTTGAGACAGAGGTACCATCCAAAGATGTGCAGGGTCAGGTGAATTGGCCATACTAAATTGCCTGTAGTGTTAGGTAAGGGGTAAATGTAGGGGTATGGGTGGGTTTCGCTTCGGCGGGTCGGTGTGGACTTGTTGGGCCGAAGGGCCTGTTTCCACACTGTAATCTAATCTAATCTAATCTAAAAAAAAAACAGCTCCAAAGCCAACAAACAGCTTGCAAGGCTTTGGTTTTACTTTTTAAAAAGTTGGAACAATAGAAGCAGCCTGAATGGGTGGGGTCAAGCTCCCACAGAACCAGGATTTTTAGTTTTAGTTCTGAGGAAAGGTCACTGGACCTGAAATATTAACTCTGATTTCTCTCCACAGATGCTGCCAGACCCTTTGAGATTTTACAGCAATTTCTGTTTTGTTTGGTTTTTAATTTTAGCTTTCAGTCGCTGCTCGATATGGAGGCGCTAGAAGCTGGATATGAAAGTTGTTATTCCTCTCTCAGTTACAGCTAAAAGCTGGCATTCTCTTCCTGCTGCTAGAATCACAGGAGACACAATCTATTTTACTGAATTTGCTTTTGCCAAGGGTGTGTTTATGGGATGTTACCATATTGGAACAGTTATTGTTTAGTAGTTAAATAAGCTATTATTCAATAGAGTTAAGTTGTTCCAATTTATTCTTTCTTTTGTTGTATTTTCACTGTAGTGCATGAATAAAGTGCATTTTGCTTCAATTCTGGCAGTTTGTCCAAATGAAGTTTGCCCATCTGGAACACAACACCTGACTTAAAATAAGAAAAAGTCAGGGTCTAGGTTATCGACTTAATATATTTTGAGGGGATTTGGTCTGGTCCATAACTCTTTACAGCAATCCCCAGTTCTGCTAACTGCAAAGAGGCAGGTTATTGGGGAAAAGGCAACAAAGTTCACAAGCATGATCAGCACAACACACAAACACAAACACAATGAGTCCCACAATGTGTTGCTGACATTATTTTATAATAATTATTTTGATTCGTTGCCTAGTGAACGTACGCTGGTTGTAGTGAACATAGGAGCTGGATTTGTACCATGCTACTGGAATGGGCTTTGAAGTAGAAATTGGTATCCCGAGTGAAGGATTACATTATCGGAAAACAAAATGGGAAAATAATGGTCAAAGGTGCAGATTTTTGCCAAAATCTGCAATGCATTTTTAAATTAAACGATGTTGGACGTGAGGTTACAGTCGCTCATTGTTCCTGTCATTACATATAAGCCTTCTTCACTGTAGCACTGGAGGTGGTAATGGAGTGGCAGCTAATGCCCCTCACAATGGCTTGCATTTATCCAGGGGGCTGGAAACAAGATACATTGGGTGAGGGCTTCAAATAGTGCAGCAGCACAATCAAAATATGGTTAAAATGGCGAAAACCAAGCACCACATTATATGTTTCAATTACAGCAAGGAAACATAGCATCAGATGTACTGCACGGAAACAGACCCTTTGGTCCATGCCGACCAGATATCCAAACTTAATCTAGTCCCATTTACCAGCATCTGGCCCATATCCCTCTAAACCCTTCCTATTCATATACCCAACCAGATGGTTTTTAAATGCTGTCATTGTACCAGCCTCCGCCACTTCCTCTGGCAGCTCATTCCATACACACACCACCCTCTGCGTAAAAACCTTGCCCCTTAGGACCCCTCTCACCCTAAACCTATGCCTTCTAGATCTGGACTCCCCCACCACAGGGAAAAGACCTTGTCTATTTACCCAACCATGCCCCTCACGATTTTATAAACCTCTATAAAGGTAACCCCTCAGCCTTTGATGCTCCAGGTAAAACAGCCACAGATATAAAGAAGAATCTTTGTAAACAGCTCACCACAACAGTTGGGGGAACCACAGTTTGATCTGAAAACATGCCAGGAGATTAGAGTGTGAATTGACCACCTGAGATAAATCTTGGCTCATTGGACTTCAAGGCAACCAGGGTCATTGCGAGCATGTCGCATTGCTGAATGAAATAAAGGTGCAACATATTAAATGGAATGGTATTAAAGCTGCTAGGTGCTATTGATACCTGGGGCAAAATCTTTAGACACAAAGGGGACAGGTTTTACAAAAGGAAAGAAGAAATCTGAAATTGCTGATGGAACTCAGCAGGTCTGGCAGCATCTGTGGGAAGAAAGCAGGGTTAACAATTCAAATCTGGTGACTCTTCATCACAGATGCTGCCAGACCTGCTGAGGTTTGCCAGCAATTCCTGATTTGGTTTCAGATCGACAGAATCTGCGGTCCTTTCTCCGATAAAAAAGGAAGAAAATTTGCCAGGTACTCCCATTTCTCAATATAGACCAGTGATTGCGGCTGGAAGTTGTGAGTGCACAGAGAAAACATACAGGTTGGATATTTGTTAAGCTGGAGTCCATGAGACCATAAGGAATAGGAAGTGGAGACCATTCAGCCCCTCGAGCCTGCTCCACCATTCAGTAGGATCATAGTTGGTCAGACACCCATCATGTCCACATTCAAGGGGCAATCTTTGATTCCCCTACAGATCAAGAATCTACCTTAGCCTTGAATATTCCCATGAGGGAAAATATCCTCTCAGCATTTACCCAGTCAAGCCCCTTTCAATAAGATCACCTCATTCTTCTCAACTCCAGTGAGTGGACTCCCAACCTGTTTAGCCTTTGCTCATAAGACAATCCCTCCATACCAGGGATCATTCTAGTGAGCCATCCCTGAACTGAAATGACATCCTTCCTTAAATAAGAGGACCAAAACAGTTCACAGCATTCCAGATGTGGTTTCATCAGCACTTTGTACAGTTGCAGTAAGACTTCCCTACTCTTAAATTCCAATCCTCTTGAAGTAAAAACCAATATTCCATCAGCCTTCCGGATTACCTGCTACACCTTTGTGCTGGCTTTCTGAATTTCATGCAGAAGTCCCTTTGTGTTTCAGCTTTCTGCAGTTTTTCTCCATTTAACTAATACTCTGTCCTTTCCTTCTCCCTTCCAAAATGAACAACTTTGCATTTTTGAAGCCGATGATGACGTCCACGTGTTTGAACTGACTTCAGATACTGTCCATTACTTTTTTTTAAAAAAAGTACAGATATCACAGGATAACAACTGTTGAATGAATGCAGTCCCTTGTTAAAAAGGACCATGGGAGAACACACGTTTAATAAAAAGGTCAGAAAAGAATGTCAAAACATTGGATATCAGAGTTAATGCCCCAAAGCGTTTCAGTAACTGACTACAGATGGATGCTTCAAGGAAGAGGCATGGGACAAGAATGGAGCCAAGGAAGTTATGGTCACAAGAGTCAGGCTGGACAGAGCACACCAGATTAGTGATGGAAAATCTTCTCAACCTTTTAGAGGCTGACAAGGCAATGATTGTAGGTCACATTAATAAATGTTTAAGCACAAGAGAGTCAGGAATCAGCTAAAAAGGTGGTAGAGGTGAGAACCCTCAAGATATTAAAAAGGAGTATTTAGATGAATATTGGAAATGCCGTGGCATACAGGGCTATGGGCACAGAGTCACTGAGCACTGAAACGAGCCCTTCAGTACAACTCATTCTTGCAGAATAAGTTTCCCAAACTAAACTAATTGCCTGCATCTGGCCCATATACTCTAAACCTTTCTGATTCACGTAGCCATCCTGATGACTTTTAAACACTCTAACTGTACCTGCATCTACCATTTCCTCTGGCACATCTGTGTATGGAAAAATTGCCCCTCACTCCCTTTTAAATCTTCCCCCTCTCCCCTTAAAAATATGCCCACCTACCCTAGGGAGAAGACCTTTGCTATTCACCTCTTCTATGCTCCTCATGATTTTATAGATCTCCAGAAGGTCACCTGTCAACCTCCCGTGCTCCAGTGAAGAAACGTCCCAGCCTCTCCTCACAACTCAAACTCTCCATTCCCAGCAACATCCTTGCAGATCTCTTCTGAACCCTCTCCAATTTATTAATAATGCTTTCTGATCGATATCAAGAATACCCCCAGCACTTACTCTTGGAAAACCTCAGGATCAACCAGTCTCCAGTCCAAAAAAAATCAATCATTACCACAATTCTCTATTTTGTATCCTGAAGAAACTTCTTATCCAATTGGATACGGACTGTCCTATTCATTCTTTCTTTCTCCCAACCAAACTAGAAGCTGAGAGGACATCACATGCTGGACATCAGATTTGAGAGTGTGGTGCTGGTAAAGCACAGCAGGTCAGGCAGCGTCCGAGGAGCAGGAGAGTCACTGTTTTGAGCACAAGGCCTTTGTTTTGAACATCAGCTCTTCATGATGAGGAGCTTATGTTCAAAGCATCAATTCTAATTTGATTGAGCAATTGCTGGAAAATGGCATTCGAAGAGATGACTGGTATAGACACTATGGGCCGAAAAGCCTCAGTCCATGCTATAAGACTCTACTACACTAACTCTGACTATTGCACTCACTGCATACAGTCAGCTTCAACCTTACAAGTACAAGATGATGATGACAGTTTTATGAATATACAAATTAGGAGCAGGAGGCAATTCATCCTCTTGAACCTGCTCCATCACTCAACAAGATCATGACCTGCTGATCCATGTGTATCTTTCAGCACCCCCCACCCACCAATCCAATCTTTGTTTTCTTTTCCGTGTGTATTTATTGTCGGGTGCAGAGGTTACTCACGTCCATGCATAGATAGCGTAGAGAAGATTGTACTGCTGCGGTGTCATCCCCAGGCCCTCAACACAATCTGTTGTCCTATTGGTCTCAGTGGAATTGAGACAAGTGAGATTCTGGAAAGACAGACACCACTAAATGGTTATGCAGGGACAACAGAAAACATCAAACTAGGGCAAATACCCACCTCTATCATCCCGAATCATTACACATCTAATTTGTTTAGCCATTGAGCTTGTGACCAGTCAGAATCCCCAAACACACATTTTATAAATTATTTAATCCCCATCTGTACAGATCTAGTTTATGGGACTCAAATAGTGAATGGGCCAGGCATCATCTGATGAAGGGGTTTAGGCCCGAAACGTCAATTCTCCTGCTCCTTGGATGCAACCTGACCTGCTGTGCTTTTCCAGCACCACGTTCTCAACTCTGATCTCCAGCATCTGCAGTCCTCACGCTCTCAAACAGGGAATACCCTGCACCCAGTGCAGGAAGAACCAGAAATCTATTACATGTCCAAAAGTTAATTCACATTAAATTTTATAGATAGCAAGAGGAGAACGTTATTGCAGAATGCACCCATTGTATTGCAAGAACTGTTTTGATTTAATACAGTTTAAATTACAATGAAAATCAGTGACATTACTGCAGAAATCTATCTTTGCAAGAGGCTACTGGACCAGTCCACGAGATAGTGTTTCTATAACTCAAGCCACTGCTATTTCAAATAAGACTCAAAACAACAAAATAATCACCATGGTAACAGATCATTTCTAAAAATTACACTGTGTATAGTTCTAATGTTTCAGTACCCACTATCCCACATGGGAGCTCATCCCAGTCGTTTAACAATCGGAATAAAGAGATTCTTCCTTAAAATGGTTTAATGTACATTTTCTGTTAACTATTTACATGCTAATTCTTGGTAACTTGGTAATTAATTAAATTTAAATATAATCATAGTTAAATACTTTTAACAACCAATGAATTGAACTTAATATTTTGCTGACATGAAGCTTTGGGTGGACAATTAATTAAAAATATTTAATTCAATATTAATAATAATGTAATAAACCTTCACGTCAATAGGTTTAAAAGCTTCAGGTCAATACAGCATCAGGTTCAATCCATTGGCTGTGTGGACAGAAATACAAGGAGGAAGTTGTTGTGACTCTCAGATGTCTTAAAAGCAGTTCTCAGCTCACAATGACATCTGATTCAGGGAAAGGACAAGACTGGAATCCATAGCTGCACACCGAACACATTCAGCAGGTAGACAGAATTCAGTGAAATGTTGACGAAGAATACTGTACACATCCAGGATATTGCAGGCAGAGCACAACAGAATCTGGCAGCATCAAGTCACACTCATACCCTTGGAATAAATCATATCCATCCTCTGCAGTGGAATAAAAGAAGATAGGACCAAATGGTCCTTTCAGTCAGCTCTACAATTTCATCATAGAATCACACAACACAGAAACAGACCCTTCGGTCCAACACGTCCATGCCAAATACAGAGGAACCTCGATTATCTGAATATCGGATTATCTGAAGGAGATCTCAAGGTCCAGATAGGGACATGACATGAAAGAGCTGTTTCAACACTGATCTCATCTTTTGTTTACACTAATTAAAAACGATCTCTGCCGAGAACAGTCCTAGACATAGATGAGAGCCCAGGCACAGTCTCTAAATGACTGACCTCCTGCCCTCTCTCCCTCTCCGCACACTTTCCCTGGAGTTCTACACAGGGGGGGATCCCTAAATGCCCTTCCCCCGATATTCTCTCTAACATTGCCCTGTACAGAGTAGAGGTGGAACTTGTCAAAAGGTTGCAGTTAAAAAGGTGTATGTGTGCATGTCTGTCTGTGTCTTGGAGACTTACCCCAGAAAGGTAGCAGCCGTCTTACTGTTGGTGTCCAGTCCAGCTGCCCTGTGGGGGAGGAAGAAAGGGGGCAGTGCTGAATGGTTTGGGTGTTGGAAGGATTGGGGTGGGCATGGGGCGGATTGGGTCTCACGCACAGTGCACTGCTGCCTCATCTCCTGAACAGGGAGCAGACTTCACAGAAAACTCCAAGTCCCAGAGGAAAGCCATTGAATCGATTAACCGAATAATCAATTATCCGATCGAAATAGTGCCTGCCCATCTTTCTTGGATAAAATTGAGGTTCCTCTGTATAATCTCAAACTAAACTAAGTCCAACCTGCCTGCTCCTGCCCATATCCCTCCAAATCTTTCCTATCCATGCACTTAACCAAATGTATTTTAAACATAGTTACTGTGCCCACATCCACCACTTCCTCCTCAGGAAGTACATTCCACACATAAACCACCCTCAGTATAAAACTTTTGCCTGTCACCTCTCTCTCCTTTCACCTTAAATTTGTGGCCCCGTAGTCTTGAAATCCCCCATCCTCGGAAAAAGACACCTACCTTAGCCTTATCTGTACCTCTCAGATTTTATAAACTTCTAGAAGGTCATCTCAACTTCCTATGCTGCAGTGAAAAAAAAAGTTTCAGCCTTTCTTTATAACTCAAACCTTCCATAGCTAGCAACATCCAGTCTCTTCTGAACCCTCTTCAGAATGAAAACCAGGTTTCCAAGAACTCTGACTTGTCTCTGGTTGGCTCGTCCTAGAATGGTTATGTTGTCATAGTCAAATTGATGGCCCTCTTGGGGGTCTGCGTGTACAGAGATGAGGGAGAGTGGACCATGTCGTTTAGTTGCCAGTTGGTGTTCATGAAGTCGGATGGCTAGTTTTCTTCCTGTATTTCCGATGTCGTGCTTGTTACAGTTGTTACAAAGGATTTTGTACACCACATTGGTCCTACACGTTGTGGGTATGGGGTTCTTTATCCTGGTAAGTAGTTGGCATAGTGTGGCTGTTGGTTGGTGTGCTACCATAATACCTAGTGGTCATAACAGCCTGGTAGTGAATTCTGATATATTCTTCACATAAGGAAAGGTGATAAGAGGGTTGGGTAGGTACAGTGTCTTCTTGGCGTTGTCTGCTGGACAGGCATCGGCAGATGAAGCTGATGGGGTATCTGTTGTTAATAAAAGGCTTGGTGTAAGTGTTCTTCCTCTTCCTTGTGCAGTTCTGATGTTTTGCAGTGTCATGGCTCTTTTGAATAATGCCCTGACACACCGGAGAGTTCTCGGAAGCCTGGTTTTCAACCAAAAACATCAGACACAGAGATTGACCCGGTGTACAAACCATAGCAGAGAATACCCAGGAGTGACACACATGCCAATGGACCAGACCCATGTAAAAACCAAGCGGGACAGAACAACAGCATCTCATTGAATTTGCACTGTCGATGCTACCCAGCAGGTCAACGAAATGTCTGCTCAATAACCCAGCAGCTTGGCAAACGAGCCATCTACCTCATCCACAACTCGAGCCACAGATCTTCACAAAAACCTTTAACTACACCTAGATATATGTGACAATAGAAAATAATGATTTGATTTAATTTATTAAGTGCCCGGTTATCACCTCCTTTATAATAAATTCTAACATTTTCCTTAAGGTCAATAGTTTTCCACTTTCTCTCAAACTTACTTCTCAAATATTAGGTTTCTTTGCTATTTTCCAGGAGCAAACATGTTCTATAACATTTTGAAAAACCTCTCTATAACCATCCCTATCAATAATAACAGGGTGGGGCTCATTCTGGGCCAGAGGATTTACAATGTTTCACTCTAATTTTGCGAGTATAACTTTTGATTCATTCCCATTCCTTTTAGTTCCTTGTTTCCACAAATCTCTTAGGGTTACCCAGTATGGATATAAGCTTGCTCGCTGAGCTGGAAGGTTCATTTTGAGATGTTTCATCATCATATCGGGTAACATCATCAGTGAGCCTTGGTGAAGCACTGGTCATAGAGTCATAGAGTCAGAGATGTACAGCATGGAAACAGATCCTTCGGTCCAACCCGTCAATGCCGACCAGATATCCCAACCCAATCTATTCCCACCTGCCAGCACCCGGCCCTTATCCCTCCAAACCCTTCCCATTCATATACCCATCCAAATGCCTCTTACATGTTGCAATTGTACCAGCCTCCACCACATCCTCTGGCAGCTCATTCCATACACGTACCACCCTCTGCATGAAAAGGTTGCCCCTTAGGTCTCTTTTATATCTTTCCCCTCTCACTCTAAACCCATGTCCTCTAGTTCTGGTGTTGAGTTTTATGAGTTAAGTTCAAAAAGATCCTATACAGACAACAAACAAAACTAATATCATTTATAAAATACCTTGCAAGAACTGTAACAAACACTACATTGAACAAACAGACAGAAAGCTAGCTACCAGGATATATGAACATCAACTAGCCACAAAAAGACATGACCCACTCTCACTAGTATTCTTATATGGAGATGAGGAAGGACACCACTTCGACTGGGACAACATATCCATCCTAGGACAAGGCAAGCAGAGATACGTATAAGAATTTCTAGAAGCATGGCATTCCAACCACAATTCTATCAACAAATAAATTGACTTGGATCCTATTTACCACCCCCTGAGAAAAAGAACAGGAAATGACACCACCAACCCAAAGAAACCTAAACACATAAATAGAAAGCGGGTCATAACACCAGTCCCTCACCAGTGTCTCACTGATGATGTTAACTAGTACGGTGAAGAAACAGCTGAAAACAAACCATCCAGCTGAGCGAGCAAACTTATATCCAGAAGCTCAACCTGAGCTACAAATTTTTCCAAAACTCGGTTACTCAGTATTTCTAGGTATGTTCTTCTGTGAAGACAGACAGAAAATAATTGTTTAGTTTCTCTGCCATTTCCTCATTCTCCATCAACAGTTCTCCGGTCTCCCAACTTGTCATTGCTCATCCTTATTTTTCACATACCCAAAGAAGCTCTCACAGTCCATTTTCATTTTGTTTGTTCGCTAGCACAAGTTGTTACTTACCCCCTGGAACTGCTGCTGAAGCACACTGGGCATGTCAAAGCAGAAGTAGGAGCCAAATGTCAGCAGGCAGTTGAAAATTAGCAAGATAAACCTGTAATAGGCTAGATAGAGGGAACAATAATCTGAAATAAACTGAGGGAGAAACAATAAAACATGCATGTTCAGTAAACAATGGCTGGCAAGCATCAACAAAAGCCGAGTAGGAAAAGGGAGTCACGATATAATGGTCTCATCGGATTTTCATACTCAAACCGAGGAGTGAGATTTGAACCCAGAACCTTCAAACTCAGATGGGTTTTCCCAGTTGAGTCAAAGTTGACACACCATATTTTACTTGTTGTAGTCAGGTGGTGAGTTACAATGCATCAGTCACCAGCCAAGGGTGGCTCTGTGGCTAGCACTGCTCCCTCACAGCACCAGGGACTCGGGTTCGATTCCACCCTCGTAATAAACCTGATAACCTTTAAAAAGAACGCTTGAAATATCATAACATTCGAGGCCACAGGCCAAGTGCTGGAAAGCAGGATTCCTCTTCTATGCTGCATGACTCTACAACCTCATCAATATAAATTCGGTCAGCATTGAGATCCTATTGGGCAATAATGTGTGTGCGCGCATGCGTTGGTGAAGGGCTGACAGAGGAGGCTGGTCAAAATGTTCCAATCTTTGTGACGAAGAAGCTGCAAGCGAGAACCAACTCCTTAGGCACGCGAGTGATAAGTGAGAGGAGGGAATTACAAAGTCAGATTGTAATAAAGAAGCCAGGCATTAGCTTTCTGGTTGATCCTGGAATAATGCGTAGCTTTAGCAGATGACAGCAGGATTTGATGGTCTGGGGAGGGATGAGAGAGATTGAGGCAGGACCGTGAGCTCAGGGGACACAGGCAGACTTGATGAATCGAAATGGAGTTAGAAATGGGCTGCAGTGGTTCAAGATAGCAACTCATTACAGCCTTCTCCTGGACAATTCAGTAAGGTCAACTCTCAGCTACCTTTTGAAGTGATCTGAGCAAGTTGATGGCAATTGGGTGTTGGCAATAAATGCTGGCATTTCCAGCAAAGCCCACATCCAGTAAAATCAATTTAAAAAACTTAATTTCCTCCAGATCCTCACCTCTTCTTACTCCTACAGTCTTCTCCAGAGATACTTCCTCATTTACCCAAAACTCTCTGCCTTTAGATATCTCCCATCTCCTTCAGAACTGCTTTCCACAAAACTTCCTCCACCCTATTTGTACTCAGGTTTGCCCTATCCGAGAGGGAAGCTGCTTGATAGATTTATTACATTAAAAAGGCAGTATTTTTGCTGATTAGTAGTGGGTTACTGTCAGTTTTGGATCATTTAAACCCCCCACCAATCCTGCAACAAAAAATACTGGCAACTTTAGATTGCATTATCTTTTAGATCTCCACATCGAAGAATCATAGAATCCCTACAGAGTGGAAATTGGCCATTTGGCACATCAAGTTCACACCGCTTTTCCAAAGATTATTCCACCCACACCTACCCTTCCCTACCTTATTTCCCTAATCCACCTAGCCTACACATCCCTTGACCTTATGGGCAATTTAGCATGGCCAATCCACCTAACCTGCACATCTTTGGACTATGGGAGGAAAGTGGAACACCCGGAGGAAACCCACGTAGACACTTGGAGAATGTGCAAACTCCACACAGACAGTCACCCGAGGGTGGAATCGAACCCGGGTCCCTGGTGCTGGGAGGCAGCAGTGCTAACCACAGAGCCATGGTGTTGCCTACTATAAGGTGAAAGAGATGCCTGGGTTGATGGACATTGCTTGTATGAATGTTTCTGATGCTCAGGATTTATTGACCACTCAGGCTGGTTTACGAATTGCTGTCCGATTGCGAAGTCAGGATCTGAGGCCTTGCAACGCTACACTCTGCATCAGCGTCTCTGTTGGCCGTTTACTGCATCTTGCGGCCAGTTACAATAGTCCAAACACCCTTTGACCTGTGGTTCTGTCTGTTACAGGCCTCTCGGCCGCATGGCTGCTCAGAGAGACAGGTCTGAATGTTCTGGTGCTGGAAGCCAGGGACCGTGTTGGGGGGCGTACCCACACCGTCCAGGTGAGCATGTAGGACTGAGGGACGGAATAGAGCAGCACACCACACAATTACCTGGTCACTACCATCTCCCCATCAAATACTCCCCTGGACAGGGACAGCACGGGGTTAGATACAGAGTAAAGCTCCCTCTATACTGTCTCCATCAAATACTCACAGGACAGGGACAGCACGGGGTTAGATACAGGGTAAAGCTCCCTCTATACTGTCTCCATCAAATACTCCCAGGACAGGGACAGCACGGGGTTAGATACAGAGTAAAACTCCCTCTATACTGTCTCCATTAAATACTCCCAGGACAGGGACAGCACGGGGTTAGATACAGAGTAAAGCTCCCTCTATACTGTCTCCATTAAATACTCACAGGACAGGGACAGCACGGGGTTAGATACAGGGTAAAGCTCCCTCTATACTGTCTCCATCAAATACTCCCAGGACAGGGACAGCACGGGGTTAGATACAGAGTAAAACTCCCTCTATACTGTCTCCATTAAATACTCCCAGGACAGGGACAGCACGGGGTTAGATACAGAGTAAAACTCCCTCTATACTGTCTCCATTAAATACTCCCAGGACAGGGACAGCACGGGGTTAGATACAGAGTAAAACTCCCTCTATACTGTCTCCATTAAATACTCCCAGGACAGGGACAGCACGGGGTTAGATACAGAGTAAAACTCCCTCTATACTGTCTCCATTAAATACTCCCAGGACAGGGACAGCACGGGGTTAGATACAGAGTAAAACTCCCTCTATACTGTCTCCATTAAATACTCCCAGGACAGGGACAGCACGGGGTTAGATACAGAGTAAAACTCCCTCTATACTGTCTCCATTAAATACTCCCAGGACAGGGACAGCACGGGGTTAGATACAGAGTAAAACTCCCTCTATACTGTCTCCATTAATAAGGGGAACATCTACATAAATAGCTACTTGGAACAGGAGGAGGCCATTCAGCCCATTTTCCTTGCCCTGCACTGAATACAATCATTGAGCTAATTGAACACTTCCAATGCCTTTTACCCACTCTATCCTCATAAGCCTATACGTCACTGGTAATCAGGAATCTATCAATTCGTACCTGAAATATACTCAAAGACTGAAATTCCAAGGCCTATGTGGTAGAGGATTCCAAAGGTTCACTCCCTCCCAGTAAAAAGGGAGGTTTTTTTAAAAAATAAGTTGTGCCTCCTGGTTCTACATTTCCCCACACCCGCACCTACTGTTGATGTATTTTGTAGGTTTCAATGAAATCATCTTTATTCTTGGAGAGTTTCAAAAAATGAAAGTTTGCCCAATTTCTCTTTGTAGACAGTGCTGCTGAACCTTTGTTGCACTCGCTTTCTGGCAATCATAATAATCTTGAGATACTGAGAGCAGAACTGCACACAGCACTCCAGGGGAATCTAACCAAGCTTCGACACAATTAGCTCCTTACAGACAATGTAGCAATCTTATCTAAGCCAAGTTGTATCTCTCTAATGGAGTGAGATGTCTGTGGTCTACTGGAGCTCTGGCTGAAAAAGAATGGACACAAAAAAAAAGCTCAGTTGGGAAGAGTATTAGATTGAAGATGTAAAATTCAATGCTGGATTTAAGAGCCCCAGGGCAGTGTCCCTACCTTTGAGTCTAGACGTCCAAGTTCAAGTCCCATCTGTCCCAGAGGTGTAATACAACACATCTGAACAGGCTGATTAAAATAGCTAAGAGCTGATAGTCATATATTGAATAATAGTTCAGCCATCGACAAGGAGGTGTCAACTACAGAGAGTTGCAGACACTTTGAGGACTAGGACTATGTGCTGAGGGATGTAGTAAAACCCGGAACCACAGTCTGAGACCCTCCTGCCATAAAAAAAACAGACAGAGCCTGTTTGCTCAGGAGTATGTTCGAGAATAAGAAATGCACCAGTTTAGAAAGACACTTCAGAGTACGACCGAATGAGGTCTTGTGGCACAGTGGTAGTGACCCTACGATTGAACAGAAACTCAGGTCCAAATCTCAACTACTCCAGAGGTGTGTCATAACTTTGCTGAATAGGTTGATGAGAAAAATAGTTTAAATAAAACTACTGAAAGAAATTGAACGGTATTATACCGTATCACACCTGCATTGTTATGCAATGTGTTATTACACGTTATTAAACTTTACTTTTTGAAAAAAAACTGGAAAGGTCTGTTCAGGTATCGAACCAGTGCTCCACGTCTCACAGCAGAGTATTCAGAAATTGTTTGTTAATCGAGTCCGGCCATATTGTAAGTGCGTTGGAGCAACAGCGTCAAACTCATTAACTCCGCTGCGATTACACCAATCGTTTACAAACCCAATGGAACTTGATACCTCACAGACCATCCTCAGACAGACTGAAGGAGTATTTGCAGGTAAGGCACAGACCACACCTGGGTTCACACTGTTTCCATTCACCTCGACTGAACAACACAGGGGTTTGTCCATAGACCAATGTGTAAAATCCCGCATCTGTCATGAATGCACCGACAGACAAAAAAAATGCCCTTTAATCCTCACCTTTTGCTGCTGCCCGAACCATGTTGCGAACATAAGTAGCTGTTTCCAACTGGTAAACACATACTGCAGTCAGCAATTTGTGACAATCCCAGGCGTGATCATGTGACCTCGTAAAACTCAGTTACAAATCACACGACAGCAGGCTATAGTTCAACAAGTTTATTCGTTCACTTAATATTGCTGTAGAAAAGCCTTGTGGGATGTTAACCCATTTTCTAAGCAAGTATTTCATTTGTTTGTTGAAGCAGTTTTGATAATCCTCTCCTCCCCCATCTTTGCTGGGGATAAAATTACTGCCTTGCTGGAAACAAGGTTTAGCCCGAAACGTCGACTCTCTCACTCTTCAGATGCTGCCTGACCTGCTGTGCCTTTTCCAGCGCCACACACATGATCGACTCTGACTTCTCCAGTCTCTATAGTTCTCACTATCTCCAAGAAACAGAAAATGGCTAACTCCCCTACCTATTATCTGAAACACCAATTTCTAAGTTAGGCATTCATTTTCAGCTGCTTTCAAAACAATACGAGAACTAGGGATCACAAGTTAAAATAGTGCAGAGAGAGATGTAGATCTGTTTAAAACTGGTAGGCAAGATTAGAGATTTCAACAGTGGTAAGAGAACGGAGTTAAAGGCTCTATATCTGAATGCACACATTTGTGTCAATGTGGAGAAATTGTTAGCACAGATGGAGACACAGTTACAAAGTGACCAAGGCTGGGACCTGAATATTGACATTTTTAAAAATTGGAAAGCTACCAGAAAATTGTGTGGTGTTGCTCTGTTAATTAAAGATGATAGCTTTGGCAAATAGGGTTCAGGAGAATCAAAAGGATTTTTACAAATACATGAAGGACAAAAGGGTAACAAGGGAGCGAATAGGGCCCCTCAAAGATCAGCAGGGTGGCCTTTGTGTGGAGCCGCAGGAAATGGGGGAGATACTAAATGAGTATTTTGCATCAGCATTTACTGTGGAAAAGGACATAGAAGATATAGAATGTAGGGAAATAGATAGTGACATCTTTAAAAAATGTCCATATTACAGAGGAGGAAGTGCTGGATGTCTTGAAACACATAAAAGTCAATAAATCCCCAGGACCTGATCAGGCGTACCCTAGAACTCTGTGGGAAGTGAGGGAAGTGATTGCTGGGCCCCTTGCTGAGATATTTGTAACATCAATAGTCACAGGTAAGGTGCCAGAAGACTGGAATTAGCTAATGTGGTACCACTAAAGATGGTAAGGACAAGCCAGGGAACTGCAAACTGGTGAGCCTGATGTCACTGGTGGGCAAGTTGTTGGAGGAAATCCTGAAGGATAGGAATTACACATATTTAGAAAGGCAAGGACTGATTAGGGGAGAAAGTGAGGTCTGC
Organism: Chiloscyllium plagiosum; assembly: GCF_004010195.1. NCBI lineage: Eukaryota > Metazoa > Chordata > Chondrichthyes > Orectolobiformes > Hemiscylliidae > Chiloscyllium > Chiloscyllium plagiosum. The sequence goes on along the minus strand of NC_057730.1, from coordinate 51,892,958 downwards.
AGATGCTGGAGATCAAAGTTGAAACTTTATTGCTGGAACAGCACAGCAGGTCAGGCAGCATCCAGGGAACAGGAGATTCGACGTTTCGGGCACAGGCCCTTCTTCAGGAAGGGATAATCAACATGGCTTTGTGCGTGGGAAATCATGTCTCACAAACTTGAGTTTTTGAAGAAGTAACAAAGAGAATTCTATAAGGTAGAGCGGTGAATGTGATCTATATGGACTTAAGTAAGGCGTTCAACAAGGTTCCCCATGGGAAACTGGTTAGCGAGATTAAATCTCATGGAACACAGGGAGAACTAGCCATTTGGATACAGAACTGGCTCGAAGGTAGAAGACAGAGGGTGGTGGTGGAGGGTTCTTTTTCATACTGGAGGCCTGTGAGCAGTGGAGTGCCACAAGGATCAGTGTTGGGTCCACTGTTTTTTGTCATTTATATAAATTATTTGGATCCTATAGGAAGGATATGAACATAGTTAGTAAGTTTGCAGATGACACCAAAATTGGAAGTGTAGTGGAAAGCAAAGAAGGTTACCTCAGATTACAACAGGATCTTGATCAGGTGGGCCAATGGGTTGAGGAATGGCAGATGGAATTTAATTTAGATACATGTGAGGTGCTGCACTTTGGGAAAGCAAATCTTAGCCAGACTTATACACTTAATGGTAAGGTCCTGGCCTGTGCTGCTGAACAAAAAGACCTTTGAGTACAGGTTCATAGTTCCTTGAAAGTAGAGTCACAGGTTATAGGATACTGAAGAAGGCATTTGGTATGCTTTCCTTTATTGGTCAGTGTACTGAGTATAGCAGTTGGGAGATCATGTTGCGGCTGTACAGGACGTTGGTTAGGCCACTTTTGGAATATTGTGTGCAATTCTGGTCTCCTTCCTATTGGAAGGATGTTATGAAACTTGAAAGGGTTCAAAAAAGATTTACAAGAATGTTGCCAGGGTCGGAGGATTTGAACTATAGGGAGAGGCTGAACAGGCTGGGGCTAAAGTGTGATCTTATAGAGGTTCATAAAATCATGAGGGGCATGGATGGGATAAATAGACTGTCATACTTGCCCATATCTCTCTAAACCCTTCCTATTTATATACTCATCCAGATGCCTTTTAAATACTATAATTGGACCAGCCTCCACCATTTCCTCTGGCAGCTCGTTCCATACATGTGCCACCCTCTGCATGAAAAAGTTGCTCCTTAGGTCCCTTTTATATCTTTCCCCTGTCACCCTAAACATATGCCATCTAGTTCTGGACTCCCCCACCCCAGGGAAAATGATTCTATGAGCCATAGATCCCTTCAATATCCAGTTATAATTTTAAAGGGTAAAATGTTAATGTGCAGAAGTTTCTTTGAGAGCTTGTGGTGTTTTGAAAAGTGATTACATTTGGATCTTTACTCCTCCCACCACCCCACCCCCACCCCTACCCCATGCTACCATAAGACCATAAGAAATAGGAGTGGAACTAAGACCATTCAGCCCATGAAGTCCACTCCGCAATTCAATCGTAGCTGATGGGCATTTCAATGCCACTTACCCGCACTCTCCCCATAGCCCTTATTTCCTTGTGAGATTAAGAATTTATCAATTTCTGCCTTGAAGGCATTTAACATCCCAGCCTTCACTGCATTCCGTGGCAATGAATTCCACAGGCCCACCACTCTCTGATTGAAGAAATGTCTCCACATTTCCGTTCTAAATTGACCCCCTCTAACTCTAAGGCTGTGCCCACGGGTCCTAGTCTCCCCGCCTGATGGAAACAATTTCCCAGCGTCCACCCTTTCTTAGCCATCCATTATCTTGTAAGTTTCTATTAGATCTCCCCTCAACCTTCTAAACTCGAATGAATACAATCCCAGGATCCTCAGCCTTTCATCGTATGTTAGGCCTACCAATCCAGGGATCATCCTTGTGAATCTTGGCTGGACACGCTCCAGTGCCACTATGTCCTTCCAGAGGTGTGGGGCCCAAAACTGAACACAGTATTCTAAATGGGGGCTAACCAGAGCATTATAAAGTCTCAGTAGCACATCACTGCTTTTACATTCCAACCCTACTGAGATAAATGACAACATTACATTTGCTTTCTTAACCACGGACTCAACCTACACTTTAACCTTTACAGAATCCTGGACTAGCACTCCCAGATCCCTTTGGCTTTAGGAATTTTCTCACCGTTTAGAAAGTAGTCCATGTCTGTATTCTTTTTTCCAAAGTGCAAGACCTCACATTTGCTCACATTGAATTTCATCAGCCATTTCTTGGACCACTCTCCTAAACTTTCTAAATCTTTCTGCAGCTTTCCCACCTCCTCAGTACTACCTGCCTGTCAACCTAACTTCGTATCATTGGCGAACTTCGCCAGAATGCCCCCAGTCCCTTCATCCAGATCATTAATATATAAAGTGAACAGCTGGGGCCCCAACACTGAACCCTGTGGGACACCACTTGTCACCAGCTGCCATTCTGAAAAAGAATCTTTTATCCCAACTCTCTGCCTCCTGTCAGACAGCCAATCCTCAATCCATGCCAGTAGCTCACCTCGAACACCATGCCCCCTCACCTTACCTAGCAGCCTCCCATGGCCTTTTGGAAGTCTAGATAGATAACATCCGCTGGCTTTCCCTGGTCTAACCTACTTGTTACCTCTTCAAAGAATTCCAACAGGTTTGTCAGGCACGATCTCCCCTTACTAAATCCACGCTGACTTGTTCTAATCTGACCCTGCACTTCCAAGAATTTAGGAATTAGAAATCTCATCCTTAATGATGGATTCTAGAATTTTACCTACAACCGAGGTTAGGCTAATCAGCCTATAATTTTCCATCTTTTGTCTTGATCCTTTCTTGAACAAGAGGGTTACAACAGCGATTTTCCAATCATCTGGGACGTTCCCTGACTCCAGTGACTTTTGAAGGATTACAACCAATGCCTCTGCTATTTCTTCAGCCACCTCCCTCAGAACTCTAGGATGTAGCCCATCGGGGCCAGAAGATTTATCCATTTTTAGACATTTTAGCTTTTCAATACTTTCTCTTTTATAATGGCTACCATACTCAACTCTGCCCCTTGACTCTCCTTAATTGTTGGATGCAAATGTTTATGGTTCAATTTAATTACTTTTCATGAATTTTAGAAACATACCATATGGTGTAAAACTGAGATCAGGGTGAATGTACAGGGGCATGTGTTCAAATCCAATTATAACAGCTGGTGGAATTGAAATTCAATTAAATAAATCTGGAATTATAAAGCTCATCTCAGTCACAGTGATAATACTTCCAAAAAGTGCTTTGAATGTTCACATCAAACTAGTAAAGATATGTTGTTACTTTTGCAGGTAGGTTTATGGTCATCAATCTTTCTAGCAGTTCCTCAGGAAAATGTCAGAACAGCTTTGGGACCAGCAATTTTTTCTGCTGGTGATTCTATAGTTGGGCAAATCCTTGGAAACCAGTCCAGGTGAGAAGGTTTTAATTAAACCCAGGGCTTCCTGGTCCAGAGGTAGGGCACTATCATGATGCCACCCTGCAGTAACTCTGTTGTTGCTTTTGAAGTTAGTGTAAAAGTTAGCATTCATCTGTTCTGTTCTTGGCCTCAACACTGGTACTAAATGTATGTACTAACGTTATTCCAATCCTCAACAATTTTAATTCTCTCATCTCACACCAATTGCACCGTTTCTGCAATCAAGCTTTTTAGTCACATTTCCCAACTCCCTTGACACTCATTTTATTTTCGTCAAGAGTGTGGTGCTGGGAAAGCACAGCATGTCAGGCAGCATGCAAGGAGCAGTAGAATCATTCCTGATGAAGGGCTTATACCACACTTGAGGAAGGAGCAGAGCTCCAAGAACTTGCAATTTCAAATAAACTTATTGGACTATAACCTGATGTTGTTTGATTTTCAACACTTTATTTAGTACTTGACACTGACCCAGCTAGCACAGAGCCAGCTCCTAGGGTGAGCAGAACCCTTGACATTCCTGTTTATTACTGTTAGCCAGGGATCTCTGATTAGACCACATTAACAGCCCCAATCAGCGAACTCATATTCTATGAGGTCCAGCTGGCTGATATCGTTCCAATTACTACAATAAACACGCGATGCATATTGAATGTGTAACAGTCAAAATCTGTACAATATTATAATGTTAATTCTGCAAGCCTAATACCCTTAGTTCTGAAGAAGAGTCATATTCCACACTTACTGCATGGAGTACCTGTTGTGTTTCTCCAGGATTTTCTGTGCTGCAGATCTCCAGCAGCCGCGGTATTTTGCTTTTATCCTCTTGGACACCTATGTTCTCTAAGTTCGCACATTAATGGAACATGCCACAATTCCATTTTCCCAGGACTCAGCTCTTTCCAGGTTTCCTATAAAGGATCTAGCCATTCTGTTACACAATAAAGTGATTAAACATTTAGCTGCATTTGTTTTTAAAAGTTGCCTTGTCTCTTCTCAAGCCTCTACATTACCTGTGTTCTCTAAAAGAATGATGAATTGGCTGGTTGAACAGCAACCATTGCCTTTGCTTCATGTCGACATCATTATTTCTGTTCTCAGGGTGATGCATTCAGAAGCATCACAAGAGAAACTCAAGAACCATAAGAAACGTTTCCTTTGCGAGGAGAGAGTGCGTGTATAGAATGAGCTGCCAGAGGAAGTGGTGGAGGCTGGTCAATTACAACATTTAAAAGGTAGCTGGATGTGTATATGAATAAGAAGGGCTTAGAGGGATCTGGGCCAAGTGCTGGCAAACGGGACTAGTTTAATTTAGTATGTCTGATTGGCACGGATGAGTTGGACTAAAGGGTCTGTTTCCGTGCTGTACATTTCTATAACTGATTAGCAAGGTTAGATCTCATGGAATACAGGGAGAACTAGCCATTGGGATACAGAACTGGCTCAAAGGTAGAAGACAGAGAGTGGTGGCGGAGGGTTGTTTTTCAGACTGGAGGCCTGTGACCAGTGGAGTGCCACAAGGATCGGTGCTGGGCCCTCATAAATGATTTACATAAATGATTTGGATGCGAGCATAAGAGGTACAGTTATTAAGTTTGCAGATGACACCAAAATTGGAGGTGTAGTGGACAGCGAAGAGGGTTACCTCAGATTACAACAGGATCTGGACCAGATGGGCCAATGGGTTGAGAAGTGGCAGATGGAGTTTAATTCAGATAAATGCG
>NC_057730.1:51860425-51887514 GCF_004010195.1 Chiloscyllium plagiosum | reverse complement strand
TTGGAGGCTGAGAGGTGACCTTATAGAGGTTTACAAAATTATGAGGGGCATGGATAGGATAAATAGACAAAGTCTTTTTCCTGGGGTCAGGAAGTCCAAAACTAGAGGGCATAGGTTTAGGGTGAGAGGGGAAAGATATAAAAGAGACCTAAGGGGCAATGTTTTCACATAGAGGGTGGTACGTGTATGGAATGAGCTGCCAGAGGAAGTGGTGGAAGCTGGTACAATTGCAACATTTAAGAGGCATTTGGATGGGTATATGAATAGGAAGGGTTTGGAGGGATATGGGCCGGGTGCTGGCAGGTGGGACTAGATTGGGTTGGGATGTCTGGTCGGCATGGACGGGTTGGACCGAAGGGTCTGTTTCCATGCTGTACATCTCTATGACTCTATGACTCTATGACTATATGAGAGTAGAATTAATTGAGATCACAAGAACAGTAATTTACGCCTTGATTAAAAATAGAAAATGAATGATCCTCCAGAACAGCCTGTGGCTTATTTTTAATTTTAAGTGGAAATTCACCAAACTTAGTCAAAAGCATCATTGTTACTTGGTATGGAGCGTTTGAGTTATAAGCATTGGCAGCATAGGAGGTTGAGGGGTGACCTTATAGAAGTTTATAAAATCATGAGGGACATGACAACATGATAAGGTGAATGACAACAGTCATTTCTCTACAGTAAGGCAGTTCAAAATAAGACAATGTGTTTTTAAGATGAGAGGGACAAGATTTAAAAACGACACAATGGGCAACGTTTTGAATAGGAAAGGTTTGGAGGTATATGGGCCAAACGCAGGCAGGTGGGACTAGTTTAGTTTGGAATTGTGGTCACATGGACTGTTTGGACGGAAGGATCTGTTTCCATTCTGTGTGACACAGACAAACACACTAATTAGGAGCACATGGAAACAAGTCTATCACTAAGCCTACTCCACCATTATAAAGATGTTCTGATGACTCCACATTCCCTTCTACATCCTGATATTCTTTCACTCCCTTCATTTACCAAGAATCTATCCAACATTGACCAAGAGTATTCAAAGTCTCCGCCTCCACCGACTTTCCAAAGAGTTCCAAGGACTCACGGTCCTCTGGGAAAAATGTCACCTTCGTTACAATAACGTTAAATCCAATTTTGTAGTTGTACTCGAGAATATATTAAATCTATTAATGTCTGGTACAAGACTTGAAAGGAAATACTTTTATATTTTTGGTTGTGTGCTCTCACTTTCTCCAGTCTTTACAGTGATTACAATATGTACCTTCCACAGACAATTGAAAGTCCGGTTCTGGGAGATGAGGGAGTTGGAGGTTAGTGTGTGGGATAAGCCTAGTTTTCAGGTGCTCCTGGTCTGGGTGCTTCTTCTTTGACAGTCCTGCAGTGTTGTGGGTGGCTTCCTTCCCCTCCTAGAGTGTGTTCTTCTGTGGCTGTATAGTTCAATTCTGGAGCAGCAGACTCTGGCAGGGGTGGGCCAGGTGGGATTTGAGGGGGAGGGTAGGATACTCTGGATTCTGCCAGCTCTTTCCCTTGCTTGTTCTTGGCCTCCACATGCTCCACTCGGTGACACTCAAAGCATTATCGCAGATGCTTCTCCAGTTTGTCCATTCTGGGACAAGTAATTCCCATGCACTGTTAGGGATTAGCGAGTTTTGAGAAGATTTGTAGCTCAGATTGAGGTTCTGGATGTAGGTTTGATCGCTGAGCTGGAGTGTTTGTCTTCAGACATTTCATCACCATACTAGGTAACATCTTCAGTGAGCCTTCGGATGAAGCACTGGTGGTGTGGCCCAGTTTCTACTTGTGTGTTTAGATTTCCTTGGCTGGTGATGTCATTTTCTGTGCTGATGTCACTTCCGGGTCTTTTTCTCAGGGGGTGGTAAATGGGATCCAAGTCAATGTGTTTGTTGATAGAGTTCCGTTTGGAATGCCATGCTTTTAGGAATTCTCTTGCGTGTCTCAGTTTGGTTTGTCCTATGATGGATGTGTTGTCCCAGTTGAAGTGGTGTCCTTCCTCATCCGTATGTAAGGATACGAGAGAGAGTGGGTCATTTCGTTTTGTGACAAGCCAAACAGAGACATGCACAAGAATTCATAGAAACATGGCATTCCAACCGGAACTCTCTCAACGGTGACTTGGATCCCATTTACCACCCCTGAGAAAAATGTGAAGAAATGACATCACCTCAGCAAATGACGTCATCAGCCCAAGGAAACCTAAACACATAAATAGAAAGTGGGCCATACCACCTGCACTTCATAGAGTCATAGAGATGTACAGCATGGAAACAGATCCTTCGGTCCAACCCGTCCATGCAACCAGACATCCCAACCCAATCTAGACCCACCTGCCAGCACCCAGCCCATATCCCTCCAAACCCTTCCTATTCATATACCCATCCAAATGCCTCTTAAATGTTGCAATTGTACCAGCTTCCACCACTTCCTCTGGCAGCTCATTCCATACACGTACCACCCTCTGAGTGAAAAAGATGCCCCTTAGGTCTATTTTATATCTTTCCCCTCTCACTCTAAACCTATGCCCTCTAGTTCTGGACTCCCCCACCCCAGTGATATGACTTTGTCTATTTATCCTATCCATGCCCCTCATAATTTTGTAAACCTCTAAAAGGTCACCCCTCAGCTTCCGATGCTCCAGGGAAAACATCCTTAGCCTATTCAATCTCTCCTTATAGCTCAAATCCTCCAACCCTGACAACATCCTTGTAAATCTTTTCTGAACAGAATTGCACGCAATATTCCAACAGTGGCCTAACCAATGTCCTGTACAGCCGCAACATGACCTCCCAACTCCTGTACTCAATACTCTGACCAATCAAGGAAAGCATACCAAACACCTTCTTCGCTATCCTATCTACCTGCAACTCCACTTTCAAGGAGCTATGAACCTGCACTCCAAGGTTTCTTTGTTCAGCAACACTCCCTAGGACCTTACTACTAAGTGTATAGGTCCTGCTAAGATTTGCTTTCCCAAAATGCGGCACCTCACATTTATCTAAATTAAACTCCATCTGCCACTTATCAGCCCATTGGCCCATCTGATCAAGATCCGTAGTAATTTGAGGTAACCTTCTTTGCTGTCCACTACACCTCCAATTTTGGTGTTATCAGCAACCTTACTAACTATATACCTGCTATGTTCACATCCAAATAATTTTATATGAATGACGAAAAGTTCATCTGGAGGTTCACTGTTGATGTTACTTAGTACAGTGATGAAATATCTGAAAACTAACCTTCCAGCTCATTGTAGGGATATTGCATTTGTTTGGGGAGTCTTTCAATGTTTCCCTGTAGCATTTCCTCTGCTCTCCTTGTGATCATTTACCAGTGTGGAGCTTGGAGATAGAGCATTCGATTAGAGACGAAAGGTGTGGTATTGGAAAAGCACAGCAGGTCAGGCAGCACCCAAGGAGCAGGAGAATCGATGTTTTGGGCATAAGCCCTTCGTCCTAGTCCTTGGATGCTGCTCTGACCTGCTGTGCTTTTCCAGCGCCACACTTTTCAAGTCTGATCTCCAGCATCTGCAGTCCTCACTTTCACTTGGTTAGTGAGTCTTGTGTGGGGCATGGGGACAATGTGGCTGCCCATCACAGCTTGCTGCATGTGAGCAGGGCATCAATACTGGGAATATCTATTGCAAAAGGTAATACTTTAACTTTCTGGAACTCTGTCAGTGATGAAGGAGCTTTCATTCACATAGCACATTATGTCCTAAGGGAGGCAAATGTGCTAGCAATCCATTACTCTTAATGCATTGTTACAAGGTGTGACTTTAACTGCGTTTAATCAAATGAAAACAAGGGAGCTAATGTAACAGAGTGCCCTGAGCAAGCCAGTGGAACAAAGCTGTATGTACCTGTTTGCTGTCTGTTTTACAGTACCTTAATGAGAATGATCCATTTCATGAGTTAAGTTTTTTACTGGGAATCCTATGAACATTTCAGTTTCTACGGCATTATCATGTAGTGACTTGTTTGCTTTTATAGGGACGATTGCTTGTAATTTAATTAGTATTTGATTAACATTAATGAGATTCCAGTGTGATTGCTTGACTAAACATCAGTTGTCAAATTCTGAACCCTCTGTCTGCACCTTCAGCCTATTCCTGGATCTCACCCTGTTCAGGGAGGAGAAAGTGAGGACTGCAGATGCTGGAGATCAGAGCTGAAAAATGTGTTGCTGGAAAAGCGCAGCAGGTCAAGCAGCATCCAAGGAGCAGGAGAATCGACGTTTCAGGCATAAGCCCTTCTTCAGGAGCCCTGTTCAGGTTGGTTCTCTTGGTTGCTTAGGTATCCCTGCAGGCACTGACAAAATAAAGCTGCTGGTACAACTTTATTGAAAACAATGCATTTAACTGAGCCTGAGCTCCCTCAATCTGTTACTGAAACAAATTAGAACTGTACTTCCCTTGTGAACACTGAATAATATGGCATTATTCTTTATTTCTGACCTGAATGTTTGCTCTGCAAAATCTGCAGCAAAGTTACCAGCGATAATCTGACAACTAATACAACTGCATTATTTTTAGGAAGGAGGAACTAACCCCACTGGATTAGGGGATGTTGATTTAGTATTTAAACTTTGTTGTTAGTAGATAATTCCTACATTGACAATAATGTAATTTAAGTGAGGAGCAGTCAAATTTCCCAATAGTAGTCATATGAGACATAGTGGTTTAGAGAATTAATGATCGTAAAAATACAAACATACATTTAGGAACAGAAGTAGACAATTCAGTCCCTCAAACCCACTCTGCCTTTCGATAAGATCATGAACTGATCTGCTTTTGGTTTCCAATTTCCTCACTTGCCTCCACTCTATATTGTCAGCCAAGAATCTAAGTCACGCCTTAACAAAATATTCAACGAGCCAGCTCCACTGCTTTCTGGGGAGGAGAATTCCTCGGAGGTACGACCCTGGATGTAGGTTTGTTCGCTGAGCTGGAATGTATGACCCGCTGAGAGAAAAAAAATGTCAAATTGCATTTTTTTCCTAAGTCCCTCAAGACAGTCCAGTGATGGAAATGTGTTGTTGGAAAAGCGCAGCAGGTCAGGCAGCATCTAGGGAACAGGAGAATCGACGTTTCGGGCATTAGCCCTTCTTCAGGGCTGCTGCGCTTTTCCAGCAACACATTTCCATCTCTGATCTCCAGCATCTGCAGACCTCACTTTCTCCTCCAAGACAGTCCAGTACTGAGTGGAGATGAACTGTGTTTACATTGGAAGGTAGGAATTTATTAAGCGAGTGAAACAAACAATAATTTGTTAGCCAAGTCTGATCATATAGTGGGACGCCTTGATCTGCAAGCCTTTCTGGATCTCTTCGGTGATTAAGCTTTTAAAACTTCCAATCTAGTCACTAATGTTCCCATCAGTTCAAAATACTCATATTTTAAAACTCAAAATGTTGGCATTTTACCAAATGCATTTCCTTCCAGCTCTCCACGTGCTGGTGACTAATACATTGTTACTTGCTACCTGACTACAGTGAAATATAATTCCCTCAACAGGATACTTGCACATAACAAATAGATCCTAGATCTTTACAGATGATGTAACAATCTTAACAGTCATCAACTGGGTGTTGAACAGTAACTCTGTGAAGCTGTCCACCACTGAGTAATGCAGACTTGTATAATTTGAAGCCTGAACTAATTTCTGAGAGATACACTTGACAGAGTTATTATAAAACTAAATCTGAAACTGAGCTGTAAAGGAATTGACTGAATGGACAAAAAAATAAAATCTGGTGTGAATTACGTTTATAGAAGTTATTGGAAATAAAATGCACTATAGTCACCATTTGAATAGGTACCAAGAAATTAGTTTTAAAACACTATACACAGGAAGGTGAGGGGCTTTGAGGGACCTTGGAGAGTAACCACATATCAATGACAAAAGCTGGACAGGAGGACTGTCTGAACCATAAGAATTCATGAAAGAGACAGGATAAGCAAAGTAACAAGAATTGTTGTAGGAGCAAAGCACTACATATACTGGAATCTGTACTGAAAACAACAAATGCTGGAGTTTACAGCAGGTCAGACAGTACCCATGGAGAGACAGCAAGCTAATATTTCCAATCTAGATGACTCTCCATCAGAGTCTCGCCATGGATGCTGTCTGACCTGCTATGATTTCCGGCATTTGCTGTTAACAAGACTTATTTTTGTGAACACACAGTGATCGGAAGATAGCCTATCTCTTTCTATCACAGAGACAAATTGAAGTCACTTTTAGAATATTGCATTCAATTCTTGTCTCCCTCCTATAGGAAGGGTGTTGTGAAACTTGAAAGGGTCCAGTAAAGATTTACAAGGATTTTGCCAGGGTTGAAGGGTTTGAGCTATAAGGAGAGGCTGAATAGGGTGAATAGCCAAGGTCTTTTACCCTGGATAGGGGAGTCCAAAACTATGCTTAAGGTGAGAGGGGAAAGATTTAAAAGGGACCTGCAGGGCAACGTTTTCACGCAGAGGGTGGTGTGTATATGGAATGAGCTGCCAGAGGAAGTGGTGGAGGCTGGTACAATTACAACATTTAAAAGGCATCTGGATGGGTATATGAATAGGAAGGGTGTAGAGGGATCTGGGCCAAATGGGACTAGATCAGTTTAGAGTATCTGGTTGGCATGGACATGTTGGACAGAAGGGTCTGTTTCCGTGCTGTATAGCTCTGTGACTCTATGCAGTAAAGTCCGGGGCCACATTCCAAGACTCTCCTGCGGAAATAAACTAAGGACTGGAACTCAGACAAAACCCCTAAGCCTGCTTGCATTAGAGAATATTTGGCATTCAATTGGTATATTGCAATATTTACGTTTCAAAGTGCCATGTGCTGAACTGGAAGTAATTAAACTGCATAAATATTAAGTGAAGTCAAACTTGTATTGTTGTTCAATGTGCTTTTACAAATGTTGTCATTAAAGTTTTCTGGAGAGAGAAACAAAGGTAAAGGATTGAGCCAGTATTCTGGTTTTCAGGATAGAGTGTGTAAAGATTGACTTTACATTAAATCACGAGACCAAGTTAAACACATTACAGCTTTACTTAAAAGAGTTATGAAGAATTATCAGTGGACTCAAAACATTAACTCTGTATCACTCTCCATGATACAGCCTTTGGTTAATTTTAAGCACTTAATTTGCACAATTAAATGTTTTGTTTTAAATTAAGATGGCAAAAACATATTTAAATATTCAATAGAATAATTGTCCCTAAAATTCTACCTCTCCTTCCTAGTTCACACTGGAATACAGTCTGCAGAGACTCTGACCTACCCAACTACCTGCTGTTTCAGACCCCCCCCCCCACCCTCTTCAAACCTCCCTGTTAAGACAGACATCCTTCTTCCTGGCACATTTCAACATACAGGATTACATGTTGGTGGATGCTTTAAAGCTTAGGGCAGCCACAGAGGCACAATAGGGAATGGACCCTATCATAGTATACCCAAGGGGTTAGAAACTGTAGACCTGTACACTTGACATAAACATTAAGAGTAATGAAATGGTACTGAACCAGCTCAGAGTGGGCATAGTGCACGGAGAAATGTTTATTACTACTGCTTTCTAATTTTCAATTTGAAATATTTTGCCCCTTGGGATTGCATGCTGAAATGGAATGTACCTTGTCAGTATTAAGACTATTACAATTATACTGAGCCACCTAAGAATGGAAAACATTGTAAGGAGACACGTTGAATTTTATGCCATTTTCTGTAATTTTCAACTTGAAATGTCTGGTAATGGACTTCACAAATGTTATGAATAAAGTACCATTCCTCTTGGTTAGACTGGTAATATCTTCGATTTCCCTAATTGAAAATGAAGTTCTAGTAATGCACCTCACCTCCCCCACTCCCCATTCCGTCCAACCACACCTAAGAATTCATGCTGATGTATCTCCATCACGCTCCCTCCCATTATTTCTCCTGTAATGCTGGTACATTTGTGGTCATGTTTCAGGAGTGATAGTCCAATGTAGAGTTCTCTACAAATACCTTGAAGAAGTTCTCCTCCTCTCTCTACAAGGATTCTCCTGCTCTTGGCCTCTGAGCACTACACTCTCAACTCTGATCTCCAGCATCTGCAGTTCTCACTTTCTCCTGAGGTATAGGTCATGTCCAGGATATTAGATACTGGACACAGGAACAGCAGGGCAGGGTGCAAGCAAGAATCAGTTGTATGTACTTGTGTCAACACAAAAATAAGCTTAGCCTGAACCATTTATGTTTGGAAAGTATGTGGAAGCATTCAAATATACAGAAAAGCACAACCCACAGAGAAGAAATTTCGATTGCATTGATTGGGCTGACATCAATGCTGGGCCTTTGTAAAAGCAACTCAACCCAACTTTTTTCCCGTAATCCTCCATTTGTTTTACTCCTCAGATAATTATCCAATTCTCTTTTTGAATGCTTTAATGGATTATGCCTTCGCCCCTCTTAGACAGTGCACTACGAATCCTGACAACTTGCTGCTTTAAAGAAACTTACTTTTGATTTTTTTGCCAGTCACATTAAATTGATGTCCTCTGGTTCCTAATCCTTTTGCCAAAAGGAACTGTTTCTCACTGTTGTGGTTCTGTTCGCCGAGCTGGAAGTTTTTGTTGCAAATGTTTCGTCCCCTGGCTAGGCGACATCATCAGTGCTTGGGAGCCTCCTGCGAAGCGCTTCTTTGATGTTTCCTCCGGTGTTTATAGTGGTCTGTCCCTGCCGCTTCCGGTTGTCAGTTTCAGCTGTCCGCTGTAGTGGCCGGTATATTGGGTCCAGGTCGATGTGTTTGTTGATGGAGTTTGTGGATGAGTGCCATGCCTCTAGGAATTCCCTGGCTGTTCTCTGTCTGGCTTGCCCTATAATGGTAGTGTTGTCCCAGAAACACCACAGAAGCGCTTCACAGGAGGCTCCCAAGCACTGAGAATGTCACCTAGTCTGGCTGTCAGTTCCGAGTTGCTCCTGATGTATGGTAGTGTGGCTAGTCCTTTTGGTTGTGGTATGTCCTCGTTCTGTGGTCTTTCTCTTAGGCATCTGTTGATGAAGTTGCGTGGGTATCCGTTTTTGGCGAATACCTTGTGTAGGTGTTCCTCTTCTTCTTTTTGCAGTTCTGGTGTACTGCAGTGTGTTGTGGCCCTTTTGAATAGTGTCCTGATGCAGCTTCGTTTGTGTGTGTTGGGGTGGTTACTTTCATAGTTTAGGACTTAGTCTGTGTGTGTGGCTTTCCTGTACCACAACAACGAGCACCCGAGCTACAAATCTTTGCACAAACTTTGTTTCTCACTACTGTAAGCCGATGGTGTAGTGGAAATCATACATGCATCCACATACATATAAGTTTGTGGGGTGAATTTGTACTTTATTTTGCTCAAAAACTGCATGAATCCATGTAAGATTCTGTAAATCCCTCTTTTAGAAATAGAATCAGTTTGAACATTGGGACACAGACAGACAGACTTTAACCTTACACCTTCAGTGCATTATCTGAGCTGACATGGCATCTAATGTTAAAGTTCACTTGAGAATGTAACCTTTTTAAAAAAAAGTTCTGGGATTTACATATCTCGGGTAGGTTTCAGTTCCCGAGAACTGAAACCTATATAGTCAATCTAAAAGATGAGAGACAAACAAGCCAGGTCTTTTTCAATCCATCATTTCAGTTGCACCACACTGTAAACTTTTGCTATAAATTCTGTGTCTTACAATCTTATACACCATAACCACCTGATGAAGGAGCAGCGCTCTGAAAGCTAGTGCTTCCAAATAAACCTGTTGGACTATAACATGGTGTTGTGTGATTTTTAACTTTGTATTTTGTCCTGATGAGTGCAAGAGGAGAAGCTTTGGCAACATTCCACATTTTTTACAATACTTAAGGATGAAATAATTATTGTGCAGGTAAATGTTAGCAAGCGCTGTACATTAGAAAGAGAGTCTAAGTCTGTGAGAGGATGCATGTGTGAGTGTGTGTGTCTGGGGTGGGGCGGTTGTGAGTATCTGTGTGAGAGAGCGTATATATATGTGTGTGTGTGTGAGTGTAAAGTGGTTTAAATCTGTGAGAGGATGCATGTGTGAGTGTGGGAGTGTGTGTGTCTGTAGGAATGTGTGTGAGTGTCTGTGTGTGTGTGTCTGTGTATATGTGTATCTGTGTGTATGTGTTGTATAGGAGTGTGTCTGTGTGTGTATAGTGCAATGGTGGTCACCTGTGGTGTGACATGAACCCAAGGTCCCGGTTGAGGCCCTCCCTATGGGTACGGAACTTAGCTATCAGCCTCTACTCAGCCACTTTTCGCTGCTGCTTGTCCCAAAGTCTGCATTAAAGGATGGTCACCCGAAGGTCCGAGGTCGAATGCGTTCCCCAACTGGGAGGGAACCCTCCTGTCTGTTGATTGTTGTGCGGTGCCCATTCATCTGTTGCCGTAGCCTTTGCTAAGTTTTGCCAATGTACCATGCCTTGGGGCATCCTGCAGCGTATGAGACAGACAATGTTGGCTGAGTTGCATGAGTACCTGCCGTGTACATGGTGGGAGATGTCCCCGTGTGTAATGGTGGTATCCATGTCCATACTCTGACACCTCTTGCAGTGCCTACTGTGACAGGGTTGTATGGAGTTATCCTGAAAGCCGGGCAGCTTGTTACGAACAATGATCTTTCTAAGGTTTGGCGGTTGTTTAAAGGCGAGCAATGGAGGTGTGGGGAAGGTCTTGGCGAGGTGCTCATCCTCATCGATAATGTGTTGCAGGCTGTGAAGGACATGGCGTAGTTTTTCGGCTCCTGGGAACACATATACACTCTCTCTCACACTCACAACCCCTACCCGAGACAGACAGACACACAAAAACCCACGTGCACACATACACATATATGTTTGTGGGGTGAATTTGTACTTGCAGAGTTACATTGTTCAAAAACTGCATGAATCCATGTCAGACTCTGTTAACTCACTTTTTAGATTAGAATCAGTCTAAAACATTATGGCGCAGACAGGGAACAGAGGGGGCGAACACCTTCAACATCTTAACATCTTATCTGGCTGACACCAATTGTTACAGTTAATCTGAGAATGTAATTTTTAAAAAAGTTTTGCGATTTACATATGAAAGAAGTGAAACTATCATGGTCATTCCAACAGATGAGAGACTCAACAAACAATCAAGGTATTTTTCAATGTATAATTTCAGTTACATCACACTGTAAACTTTTGCTATAAATTCTGTGTCTTACAATGGTGTCCTCCAGAACCACCTGATGAAGGAGCAGCGCTGTGAAAGCTCATGCTTCCAATTAAACTTGTTGGACTATAACCTGGTGCTGTGTGATTTTTAACTTTGTACAACCCAGTCCAACACCAGCATCTCCAAATCATTCATAGATCCAGAGACGTTGCCTTGAGACGTCCATGGGGTAAAGAGAGGGAAGCTCAGTATCGCCCCCCGCCGGTAGAGCCAAACCACTGCAGCGAGGAGCACGTGACCGATGTGCGGAGGGGCGGGTCAGGACCGGGGTCACGTGATCCATTGTTGGTGTGGGGGCGGGGAGGATCACGTGGTGGCGGCGCGGGCCAATGGTTGAGCGCGGGCCCGCGGAGCGCGCGCGGGGGAGACAAGGAGCGGAAACGAGGCCGCCATTGCCAGAGTGAGAGGGAGAGAGAGAGATGGCGGAGGACAAAGCTAAGGGGGTGAGTGAGTGAGGGGGAGACAGACAGAGAGACAGCCTAGGGGAGGGCGTGGAGTGAGTGTGGGGGAAGCGGAGATCCCGGCCTGAGGGGGTCGCTCCGGGGTAAGGTCCGAGCTGAGCCTGCGGCCCAGGGTAGGAGGGGGTGGGCGCTAGGCCGCGGACGGACCCCGCTCCAGGCCCCGGCTATTCTCTCACTCCCCCCTATAGGGGAGGGGTGTGCTGGGTGAGACGGGCCTTACCCTCCCCCCCGGGTGTGTGTGTGTGTGTGTGGGGGGGGGGTGATGTCTGGGTTACCCGGGATGGGGGCAGTGCGAGGGAGAGAAGCCGCTCTCGGCCTGACCGGGGGCTGGTCGCGCGGCTGAATCCCCGGACTCGGGTTTGTCGCCGTTCCCGGCCTCTGCCTGGGTCAGCGGTGCGGAGTGTGTGTGTGTACATGGGGGTGGGGGCGGGAGGGGAGAGCCTGTCCTGAAGCGGGATTGGCCTCACTGAGGTTTAAAGGCGGATACCGTCCGGACTCTCCGGCTTCGGCGGAATTTATCTCTCGGCCTTCCTTCCAACATCTAGCTGTCGGTGCCTACAATAACATTTCACTCTCAGCCTCAGTCCCCTCAGCATAACTGACGCAGTTTTTAATATAATTTACGGTTCTCGGTGATAGGCGTGGGGGTTGCCTAACAATTTACTGCCCAAGACTTTAGTTTTGTAGCTTTTCCCATGTTCAGGATATGTCAGACTTTGCATGGAGCTAGACTCCAGACCTGGATGAATAAACTGATTTCTTAGATTATGTCAACATGTATAAATATTTAAAACACAACCTCTTAGTCTGTGTGCATGCATGGGACATTTTTTGGCAAAGCACTTTTGTTTTCATGTACAAGGCCGTGTGAAGGATTTTGAGTGGGAATCTATTCACCTGGATACCCTTTTATGCATCTCAAGCAATTATCCATGAGCATATAGTGTTACAAATTTGCATTGCAAGTGTCAGGTAATATCTGTCTCCGGTGGCACAGTGGTTAGCACTGCTGCCTCACAGCGCCAGAGACCTGGGTTTAATTCCCACCTCAGGCAACTGTCTGTGTGGAGTTTGCACATTCTCCCTGTGTCTGTGCAGGTTTGCTCCACTTTCCTCCCATAGTCCAAAAATGTGCAGGTTAGGTGAATTGGCCATGGTAAATTGCCTGTAGTGTTAGGTGAAGGGGTAAATGTAGGCGAATGGGTCTAGGTGGTTGGTGTGGGCTTGTTGGGCTGAAGGGCCTGTTTCCACACTAAGTAATCTAATCTGAAAGCGATAGGCCTGTCCTCGGATGCTGCCTGAATTGCTGTGCTCTTCCAGCACCACTAATCCAGAATCTGGTTTCCAGCATCTGCAGTCATTGTTTTTACCTAATCTGAAAGCGAATCTAGCCATCACTCTTTGACAATCAATGACATAATCATCACTGACTCTTGCATATTCAATATTGAGGTTAGTATTGACCAGACTATGAACTAGCCTAGTCTCAAGTACTGTAGCTACAAGAGGAGGTCAAAGAATGTTGCAGAGAGTAATTCACTTCTGAACTCCACAAAGCATATCCAGTTTTGAGGCACAAGTCAGGAGTGTGACGGAATACTCCCCACTTACAAGGATGACTGCAGCTCCAACAGCACTCAAGAAGTTTGACACCGTTCTGGACAAAGCAATTTGCTTTGTTTGTGGATGTAGTGCCATTCAATTCCTACTTCACTCAGCAGTATGTACCATGTACAAGATGCACTCTACCTTTTCACCTTTCAAATCCTCAACTGCAGTCATCTGCAAGGGCAGCCGATATGTTGGATACCATCACCTGCGAGTTCCCCATCAAGCCACACTCTCTCCCATCTTGCAACTCTGTTGCCATTCGTTTAGTCTCACTGAATCAGTCCTCAAGTGTCCTTCCTAACAGTATTGTGGGTCCACCTATACCAAATGGATTGCAGCATTTCAAGAAGGAAGCTCACTACTTTCTCGGGCAGTTAAGATGGGCAATAAATGCTGGCCCTGCAATTGAAATATTAATTTGGTTTCTCCCTGCACAAAGCATCTAGGATTTAAGCTTTTCCAGTGATTATTGTTTGCTCTAAAATAATTGCTGTTCACACAATTGTTCCATCCCAAGTATAAACCTTTACAAAATCTGTTGTTTCCACAGTGTGCCTCTACGCTGCTTTCATATTGATTCTAGGCTTGATTTCTTTCATTTCCAAATCTTTGCTGCATGTTCCAACTGTGTAGTCAGTGCTTCTGAATCCTTTCCCACTGTGATCTTGCTTTGAGGCTTGAAAATCACCAAGACTCTTAGAATGAAGAAGGCTGGGGCAGAGCTTTGTGGTTTGGTTGGAATGGGTGGTGGGGAGGGGTGCAAAATGTTTAACATTCAGGGATTTTTAAGAATCTACCTTTTCTTGGCTTTTTTAGTGAACAAGAATCAGGGCTCAATGATCTGTCAGGCCAGATCCAGTATCTTTTTTAAAAAAAAGATGCCATTCAGTTCGAGCTCAGAGTTTGTGTGACCTATAGCGAGAGGTGTTGAGAAGTTGGGTAGAGTACTTATGGGTTGGGAGGCAGGAAGTTAGAATTTCGTTTGTAAAATGCTTGTGGGGGAGTGTTGTGTTGGCCCTTTAAAAGATTGTGTGCTTATTTTGTGTTTAAAAATTTAAAATGGATGTCTGTGAGCAGCAGCTTGAAAGTTTGCGAGTACACAGCACCTGAATTGAAACATTAGTATGGAACGGTCATACAGTTATTAGAGGAGAAAGTGAGGTCTGCAGATGCTGGAGATCAAAGTTGAAACTTTATTGCTGGAACAGCACAGCAGGTCAGGCAGCATCCAGGGAACAGGAGATTCGACGTTTCGGGCACAGGCCCTTCCTGAAGAAGGGCCTGTGCCCGAAACGTCGAATCTCCTGTTCCCTGGATGCTGCCTGACCTGCTGTGCTGTTCCAGCAATAAAGTT
This sequence comes from Chiloscyllium plagiosum, assembly GCF_004010195.1. Taxonomy (NCBI): domain Eukaryota; kingdom Metazoa; phylum Chordata; class Chondrichthyes; order Orectolobiformes; family Hemiscylliidae; genus Chiloscyllium; species Chiloscyllium plagiosum. The sequence goes on along the minus strand of NC_057730.1, from coordinate 51,872,837 downwards.
TCAACATACAGTTATTAGGCCAAGCAGCAGTTTTTACCATGTCAGTAGGTTTTTGATTTTAGCCAATCAATTTGAACCAGGTACTTAGATACCAAAAGCCTTTTAAATTTAAAGTCTGGTTTTGACAACATAGGGCCAATCCTATTGTAAGAAATATTGATATGTCATAATGGATATAAAAGAAGGAAACAGTTTGGCTAAAGAACTCAGAGCTAGCTGCCATCTACCAGAGCTAATGGCCTCAGCTCTTGAGAGAATCACTGGTTCTCTCAGCCTCCTCTGTCTTAGAGAAAGCACCATCTAAGTAACAACGGTACAACTAGTTAATATTCCTGACAGAAGAACAGGTGGAGACGGCACCAAACATTCCGGAAGACACTTAGTATGGCTGTAATTTTGAGAGATTAAATTCTAGTTTGAGTGGGATTGTATTTACTCGAACGACAGTCTAGTGGAATTTTGCTTTATTCAGGAATAGTTAGTAGCTAGAAGGGATTTATTCTGTTTGTTAATTTAATTAATTTGTTTACTGTTAGAGAAATTGTTACTTGTTGATTTTAAAGTGAGTATCAGATTTATTTTAATTAACCACTAGAAGTTGCTGACAAGCAGGTTATAAAACTTTTCACACTCCTTTTACAGATTATGGGGCAGATGCTCCTCGTGTTTCGGTTTTAGTTCTCAGAGGGGAGTCAATCTCTGCTTTATAACAGGGGTCCTAACTCAAGTCTTGCTGGTTGGTTATGCAAACCATCACTAGGTAATGTAATTTCAGGAGAGGGAAGGTGGGGTACTGTGCAAGTGCAATAATCTAAATTTTTTTGTTTCAAAACACAAGACTTTGGCTTAATTTATGACAGGTACTAGTTTTGTACTTTTGGTGCTGATCTAGCCCACTGTATTGGAGCTCAGCAGACTTCCAGGCAGAGCTGTCTTTTTTAATCTTTAAGTTGATTGTTGGAGCATAAACCGTCTTGAAAGCTATGTACTCCAAAAGTGAATTTTCAGTTTATCTCAATACTCTTTTAGTCTTGGTGATTTCTCCTTTTTTGTGATTAATGGGATGTTTGGTTATTATAATGCTGTTTTGTTATGTGAACTAGATTTAGAACCTTGTTATGTAAAATAACTTGAGCTCCTAACGTTTTCTTCTGCAGAATATTGTCTTTGAAGCACTAAGATAAAAACAATGACTGCAGATGCTGGAAACCAGATTCTGGATCAGTGGTGCTGGAAGAGCACAGCAGTTCAGGCAGCATCCGAGGAGCAGTAAAATTGACGTTTCGGGCAAAAGCCCTTCATCAGGAATAAAGGCAGAGAGCCTGAAAGGTGGAGAGATAAGCTAGAGGGGGTGGGGAGAAAATAGCATAGAGTACAGTAAGTGAGTGGGGGATGGGATGAAGGTGATAGGTCAGGGAGGAGGGTGGAGTGGATAGGTGGAAAAGAAGATAGGCAGGTAGGACAAGTCCGGACAAGTCATGGGAACAGTGCTGAGCTGGAAGTTTGGAACTAGGGTGAGGTGGGGGAAGGGGAAATGAGAAAACTGTTGAAGTCCACATTGATGCCCTGGGGTTGAAGCGTTCCGAGGCGGAAGATGAGGCGTTCTTCCTCCAGGCGTCTGGTGGTGAGGGAGCGGCGGTGAAGGAGGCCCAGGACCTCCATGTTGTCGGCAAAGTGGGAGGGAGAGTTGAAATGTTGGGCCACGGGGCGGTGTGGTTGATTGGTGCGGGTGTCCCGGAGATGTTCCCTATTGCCATTTAGCTGGTGAACTCTTGTTTCCTTTTATCTTTTATGTTCTATAACACTAAACCTTAGTGTTGTCCTGATAGGTTTACTCAAAATAGACACTGCCATTTTTTCCAAAGTTAAGTAAGATTTGTTTCCATTGGGAAGACAAAATGTTTTCACTTGAGTGAATAATGGTGTCAGGTTCTGTTCCTGAATACAGGCAAGTGGAGGGACAAGCACTGAAGTCTGTTGGGATTCCAAATTAAAGCTGCCTGGCAGCAAGAACAGTTAGGATTACCTTTCATACTTGACAGAACTTGCCAAAAGAGGATTTGAGTAACACTCCAAGCCCTGTCTAAAACTGAACTTGCATTTATATAGTGCCTTCAGTGCAGAAAAATGTCCAAAACTGAGGAAAGGTGGAGAGATAACTGGGAATTCAGTCAGGGACAGGATAGCTTTGAAGGATGAGGTTTAATGAGGATTTACCAAAACGTGCATCTGAAGGATCTGTCATCCCAGTTGTGAACTGAATGTAGGTGAGAACTATACGAAAAAATTTAGTTTGAAGGCATGAGCCCTGAATAAGTTGTTGAGGTAGCATGGTAGTTTGTAGTTTTGAATATGACGTAAAACACTTTGGTACTACCTGGGGCCCATGTCAATTCAATCAGCAGTGGGGTGAGGTGATGTCTTTTGGGTGACACTTTAGTCCTATCTTCAGCTTTGAATGTCAAAGGTCCATGACCTTGTTTTTGATTTATTTAGATATCCTGGACAATATCTATCCCTCAAACATCATTAATGTCATCAAGTTATTATCACTTTGCTGTTTCATTCATAACAATACAGATGTTAATGGAGCTGACAGAACCAAACCACAAACAGAAAATGGTTAAATTAAGTTTTGTGGTGGGATCAGAAGTAGTTAGTGGTGTTTTGAAAGTGGATGGCATTGGAGAACTTCACCTTGAATATTATGGAAATATGATTGGGGATAGGAGGGCCACAATAGGAAATGGGACAGGGACTTATTTTTTTCTGAAAGGGAGCGGACTTGGTGATGTACAGTGTAAAGGTGAAATGAACTATGCAAAACAGCAGAAGAATAGTAATGAAAAATGAAACCAAAATCGAAAAGACAGCATCCATAGTTCGCTTTAGAATGAGAAAAGGAACTACGTACTTCACTGATATTCTACAGCTCAGTATGTAAGGAATGGATCTTCAGGGGGAAGTAATAATTTTACCAGATTAATGTCTTTGCATGATGACACACAAATACAGGTCGCCAAGACCCCTTAACTTTGTGAACTTTGTCATTTAATATCTTTCATAGTAGGCCTGCATCATATCCTTGACAATGATTTCTTGTCTCTTGATCACTTCCCAAAGCCTCACTCCCTTATCTTTGAATTGTGTGCTGCCAGTCAACAACATCAAATAAAGTTAATTGCCCTGATATCACTGATACCCAGCTCTACCTTATCAATACCTTTCTATTCTGTCTACTGTCTCTAATTGTCAGAATGATTTCCTGACATGCCATTCCTCTTCCTGATAGCTGTCTGAAACTAAATCAGACTGTTTGCGGTTGTTCGACCTCATTTGAACTTTCAACCAAGTAGTGCCATTATTTTCTTCTCTATTGTCCAGCACCATGCCTGTCTCAGCTCTTCTGATACCCTCATCTGTATTAGTTCTAGCTGTGACTTTTATCACAGTCCAGCCCAACCTCTCATCTTCACTATCTATAAACATAAACTCATCCAAAACTCTGCTAACTCTTATTCACTGATCCATGTCTGTTCTTGCTGGCATACATTAGCACCTGATTTAAGCAATTCCTGGATGTTTTAAAGAAAAACCATGGTTTAAGTACTTTAGTGGCCTTGTTCCTTCCTATCTTTCTGATGCCTTACAACCTTTCTGATATAACTGCACTTTGAGTTTGTCTCGTGCTCATCCCGACTTTAATGATTCCATCACTTGTGAGCATGCCTTCAGCTTTTAAGATTTGGAGGTGCCGGTGTTGGACTGGGGTGTACAAAGTTAAAAGTCAGGCAACGTCAAATTGTGATCCAACAGGTTTATTTGGAAGCACTAGCTTTCGGAACACTGCTCCTTTATCAGGTAGTTGTGGAGTATAAGATGGTAAGACACCATTTATACCAAAAGTTTAGCTAGTGCTTCCAAATAAACCTGTTGTACCATAACCTGGTGTTGTGTGATTTTTAACTTCAGCGTTTAATGTCTTAATCTGTAATTTCCCCCCTCAACCTTTTCTGTATTGCTTTCCTTCCCTCTTTAAGATGCTCAATTCATTGATCATGCTTTTGGTCTTCTACCCCAATATTCTGTTATGTGGCTCTGTGTCAAATTTTGTTTGATCATATTCTTAACTGCAATAAAGGTGTTACATAAATACAAATGTTCTGTGTAAGTAAAAGCAGCTGGGGCATTAAATCTATATTAGTGGTAGGGAAGTTGACGTGGGATGCAGTGAGAAATGTATGTTTTTTTGTAATAATCGGGAACAATTACATATGAAAATTGATCCATTGCCTATTTCAATTCCCTCCATTGTGGAAACAGGCCCCTTCAGCTCAACAAGTCCACACTGACCCTCTGAAGAGTAACCCACTCAGACATATCTCCCCACGTTTACCTCTGACTAATGCATCTAACGCTATGGGCAATTTAGCATGGCCATTTCACCAGAGCACCCAGAGGAAACCCAAGCAGACACTGGGAGAATATGCAAACAGTCGTCCAAACCCGGGTCACTTGGTGCTTTGAGGTGGCAGTGCTAACCACTGAGCCACCATGCCTGCTTAATAACCATTTCATGAGAATCTATTTCTATAATGTAGAAGCTTGCATTAGAAAAAATACACTGGAATTAACAAACCATGGTTGAGTTCCATCCTGGACTTGGATTAAATTAAAACCAATCCTTTGAGTTGTGAGGTGCAAATCAATATAGAATGCAAGATCAGTTGTATTTTGGTTTGTGATTTGCTGGAGTTGAATAATAATTATCTGGCAAGTAGAATAAGATATTCAAAGCAATATGAATATCTTGTGTTTGGAAAAGAACTTGTCCCAAAACCAACTTAAGATTTTGAGATTCTTCTGAAAAGTTGGCTTTGCTCACACATTGACGCACTGATAGTATTTGAGCAGTTTGTGTGACTTCTGTTTTGTAATTCTGGATTTTGAATTTGTTTTCTTTCTCTTAACTTTAGGAAAATGTGAAAAGTGAAGGAAATGACCACAGGAATGACCATATTAACCTGAAAGTGGCTGGACAAGATGGTTCAGTCGTACAGTTTAAGATAAAGAAGCAAACACCACTGAGCAAACTGATGAAAGCGTATTGTGAGAGACAGGTTAGTGATATTTGAAATGAGTAAACATAGTCAGTAAATATTTGGTTATTCCAAAAGCCCAGCTAGACCCAATAACTTGGGACTATTGTACAGAAATTATGTTCAGGCTTCTTACGTTGTTACATTGGTTCTTTGGTAACCTGTCAAGCTACTCTTTGCTTCACAATTGCTCTTACAAAATTCAAACAGACCAAAGTAACAAATATACTGAGGTTGCTGGAAATCTACAAATACTTTGCAAGTCATGTAGCATCTTACATGTTAGAAAGTTGATGTCACACATCAAAACCTTTTCCTGTGGATTGAACATTTCAGATATAATAAAATTATCGCCATGAGCAGTTAATTTCTCTCTCCATTTGGATGCTGTATATTTTCCAGCATTCTGCTCTTATTTTAAGTCAAAGCGATTTTTCCTGTTTCTTCCTGACTCCCCTAGGACTGGGTGCTTATCACTGCTCTGCACATTTATTTTCAGAATTGCAGCAAGGCAGTTCAAGACATGCATTTGTATGAACCATATTGTTTAAAATAGTGATTTGAAACGGTGCCTCTTCATTGAGGTTGCTAGTGTCCTGCAAGAAGTTAGCAGTATAAATGTAAATGGGAGAGGACAATTTAGAGTCATAGAGATGTATAGCATGGAAACAGACCCTTCGGCTCAACCCGTCCATGCCGACCAGATATCCCAACCCAATCTAGTCCCACCTGCCAGCACCCGACCCATATCCCTCCAAACCCTTCCTATTCAAATACCCATCCAAATGCCTTTTATAAATGTTGCAGTTCTACCAGCTGCCACCACTTCCTCTGGCAGCACATTCCATGCACATACCACCTTCTGTGGAAAAAATTTGCCCCTTAGGTCTCTTTTATATCTTTTCCCTCTCACCCTAAACCTCTAGTTGCCCTCTAGTTCTGGACTCCCCGACCCCAGGGAAAAGACTTTGTCTATTTATCCTGACCATGTTCCTCATAATTTTGTAAACCTCTATAAGGTCACCCCTCAGCCTCGGATGCTCCAGGGAACTCAAACAATTTTCTGTTAAAATTAGGTAATGGGTAACTTTAAAATATTCCTAATACAAAGGAACTCGATTATCTGAATTTTGGATTATCTGAACAAGATCGCAAGGTCCCGATGCTTGGCTAAACTGTGTTATCTGGCATTTGACTATCCGAACAAAATATTCCCCACCCGTGGTGTTTGGATAATCAAGGTTCCTCTCTTACAGACTAAGTATGTAAGTGTGCCTCTAACCTCCTATATTTCAGAATACATGAATGTCCAAGACAATTTTATGGTGTCAGAATAGCACTGCAACATGGGTTTTAACTGCCAGATAAGCTTAAATGACATTACAGTAAATATATTGCTGTAACAAAATATTTAGTGGTTGCTTGCTTACCTGGCTTCTCAAGTTGTTAAAGTGTAGCCATTATGGTGAATTGAAAACGCATCAACTTGTAGCTGAAATGCATGCATAATTACAAAAATATCAGTTAGAAATAGGTCCCCTTGCCTGTTTTATAAGAACAAATGTAAGAAATAAGATCAGGAGTAGGCCATCAGGCCCTTTGAGCCCGTTCTGCTGTTCAATAAGATCATGGCTGAACTTTTGTGGCTTGAGCTCCACTTACATGCCCTCTCACCATAACCTTTAACGTTCAAAACATTGTTATGCATTCAGATTACTTTAAAATACTCGCTCTCTGAATTTTACATTCAGTTTGGATAATAATCATATTTTGATCACTGCCAACTAGGGGTGTCTTTGCTGAAGTTATTGATGAACCCTAAATTGTCGCACAATATAAGATGTATTTAATGAATATTTCTGTAAAACTGTTTTATGCAAGTTGCAGTGGACGTCCTGAAAAGTTGGTGGTACAGATTCAGTTGTAGCTCTCGAGGAAATTGGATAATTTAAAATTTGTGTAGAAGTAGCTGAGTTTCCCCCGTAAATGATATGAATATAACAGGCTAAGTGGTCTTTGCGATGCAAGCATTGCATAATGACCTTTACCAATTGATCATAGTCATCTTCCAACTTCAGTATTTTCTTATTCAATTCTCTCCAAACTGTCAAAACATGACATATCCCATGATCAGTGTGTTTACCCATTTATTTCTTCTGCAACGCTTGATTTCCATTTTCCTGTTCCAAAACCACCTTGTTCTCTTTGGCTGTGTTCCTGTGGTTCCATTCTGATCCATCTAAATGCAGCATAAATAGGTCCAGAAAAGTGCTGTTCCATCACCTCTGGTATGAGCAAAAGATTTTATCTTGGTGTTTTCTTTTTAGCCTGTTGGTCCTTCCAATGAATGTTTCAGCTTTCATCAAATGCATGGATGCTTAGTTCACTCGTGTCTTAAACATGAATTCATGCAGGATGTTCAATATTACCTTCAAAACTTCAAACTTTTGTTTGAGCTGACATCTTCAGGCGCAATTCCAGTTAATGCCATCCATTCCTTTGTAATTTGTGCTTTTTGAAGTCATAATTTTGTCTACCTGTCATTAATAATTTCTTCATCATCTTGAAATATTTTATGGTCACTAATTTATATCTTTCGCTCTTGAGATTCTGTTCCAAATAGAATCTTAGAACCCTTACAGGGCAGGTGGAAGCCATTTGATCTATCAAATCTGCACCAAACCTCTGAAGAGCATCCCACCCCATTGTTGTAATCTCAAATTTAGAATAGCTAATCCACTTAGTCTAAACATCCCTTGGAGACGACAGGGCAATTTAGCATGGCTGACGTGCTTGCCTGCACGTCTTCAGGCAGTGGGAGGAAACCGGAGCACCTGATAGAAATCCGCACAGACAAGGGGAGAACAGGAAAGCTCCGCAGTCAGTCACATAAGGTTGGAATCAAATCCATGTCCCTGGCACTGAGCATCAGCAGTGCTAGCCACAGTCTCGCCCGAAGCACATGAGATGTTGTACTGGAAGAATATTGCTTGGCTTCTACAATTGTGCTCCTCTTGCAAGTGATTTAGCATCTCAAGGTATGTATTGTGTAACATTACATTTCTTAATCAATTTTTTTCCATTTCGATTCATCCAAGTTTAATCTTTCTCTCCAATGCATGGATACAGAGTTCACTAGTGTCTTAGACATGTATTCATACGGTATGTTCAGTATTACCTTCAAAACGTTAAATTTCTCTTCGGATTAAGTTATTTTAAGGCATAATTTGAAGTCATAATTTTGTCTATTTGACATTAATAATTTCTCAATAATCTCAAAATAAATCACCGTCACGAACTCAGATCAAGTTTAGACTCAGTTTATGATCTGAAAGGAAAAACCTAGCTATTTTGAGCATCAGAGTTTGTCAAGTGGATTGAAGCTACGTGGGATTCTCCCCACTGTCAGTAATACCACTGTTAGTTAATTGCACATCTCTGAACCTTCATGGTCAATTAAGCTTTAATTAATATTTGCAACATTCCAACTTGAGCACCCATTTTGATGCATCTGAACATTTAAAGCATGTTGGTTTGGTCCAACAGGTAACTTTCACCTTTAGTTGATAGGTTCTGATTCAGACCTGTTCCAGGACTTGAGCATGTAATTTTTGTAGCACAGTTTCTGCATGGGCCTCAGAGGTTCTCCTTTTCAAAAGATATGATAGCAACCATTCCTCTTGGACAAGCACATTGTAAAAAAATTCCATCACATTAAGAGGAAGCTTTTCCTGGTGTTCCCCTCTTTGTGGCATCATGTTTGCTGAACTTGATGTGAATTATGTGAATCACTTAGGGGTATTTCTGCTTGGTGTAAAAAAAATTCCTACAGAAACACAATTGTAAAATTTTTGTAGTGGCTTAAGTTTGTTTCTCTTGAGTGCAGGAGCACTGTAAATTAATACAGTGCACACCTAAAGTTAGCATTGTCAGAGCAAAAATAAAGAGCATTTTTATAACTCATTTACTTCAAGAATAATCAGCTTTAATTGAAAAAAAGTGCCAGACACAATATGGTAAAGCCACTGTTAGAGGGAACCACCAAGATTCTCAGAAGAATACTTTGTCATGTGCACTCAGCAATGGACAGAGATGAGCTAGTGGTGGACAATTTTGCTTGGGTCATTGTCTGGTTTCAGACAGACTAATATCTCAACCTGATCTGTAAAGCATTTTCTTCACTGGCCTGTACTCTTCACTTAACATTTCGTAGTTTCATAGCATGAGAAGTAGGCCATTTGTCCTGTCGAGTCTGCTCGGCCATTCATTAAGATCGTGACTGATCTATCCATCGTCTCGGCTCCTCCTACCTGCATTATTCCCCTAACCCTTAATTCCCCTACCATGCAAAAACCTATCCAACAGTGTGGAAACAGGCCCTTCGGCCCAACAAGTCCACACCGACCCTCTGAACAGCAACACGCCCAGACCCATTCCCCTACATTTACCCCTGACTAATGCACCTAACACTACAGGCAATTTAGCATGGCCAGTTCACCTAACCTGCACATCTTTGGACTGCGGGAGGAAACCAGAGCACCCAGAGGAAACCCACATAGACACTGCGAGAATGTGCAAACTCCACACAGTTGCCGAGATAGGAATCAAACCCGGGTCCCTGGTGCTCAGAGGCAGCAGTGCTAACCACTGAGCCACCATGCCGCCCCTTTATTTAGTCCTTTTATTGAAGGACCAGTGTAAATTCATTTGAAACAGGTCAGAAAACGTTTATTAACCTAATGTCTAGAATGGGTGGATTGTCTTATGAAGAGAGTTGGTCAGACTAAGCTTGTATCTGCTGGAGTTTAGAAGAGTGAGAGGCAATTCGGTTGAAACACAAGTTCCGGAGGGATTGTAACATGAGTGTGGGAAGGATTTTTCCACTTGTGGGAGATAAACTGCTTTTTAAAAAAGGGAAGAGATTAGGACCGAGATATAATTTTTATTGTCGAGAGGATCATGATTCTTTGGAAGTTTCTTCCTCAAACAGCGGTGTGCAGAGCGTTTGAATATTTGAAGGCAGTGGGGAGTGACTCAAGATAAACAAGGGAATTAAAGTTTAACGGGGGTAGGCAGGAATGTGGAATAGTCAGATCAGCTGCAATCTTATTCACTGGTGGAGTGGGCCAAAGGAGCAGAGTGAACTCCTACTCCTAATTTGGATGTTTTTCTTTGTCACTTTCTTTTGCCAATCATCTTAAATTGATGTCCTTTGGTTCTTGGCCAGTTTCTACCTACCCTGTGTAGATTTCTCAATTTTAAGCATGCCTCAAATCTCCTCTGAACCTTCAGTAAGAACAATTCCAGCTTTGCCAATCTGTCTGTGTAAGTGAAGTGTCTCATTCATGGAACCATTCTCATAGATCTTTTTCGTATATTCTCCAAAGTGTTCACATTTTTCCCAAAGTGTGGTGCCCTAAATGGGTCACAGTAGCTCCATATTCTATGAATGCTTTTATACTGTATTTCATATCAACTGCAATCTTAACCAGAGAATGACATTTCAAAGGCAAGAGTGAGACAAACAGTTCACTGAACAGATATTACACTTCATTATATACACTGGACCTACAATCTTACTGTCTGACGTTTTGATTCTTCATTTCTGCATTAGGGTGATCTTCAGCAAATTGTTATCATACATCGGGTTTTAATCAAGGAAGAAAGAGCTGCCAAAGTAGTAGTGAACAATTTAGTGCTTGCAAATTGATATAAAGGGTGTCATCAGAAAGACACTAGTTATAAGTCAATAACACACCAGGAACAGGTTGGACACAGAGCATACTGGAAGAGTTAAGGGTGAAAATTGCAGTTGTGCTGACCATAATCTTCCAACCGTCCTTAGATACAGGGGTATGAATGCAAGAGTTTAACATGTGATGTCCAAGTTAGGGATTGTTTTAATCTAGTACAATAGAAAAGATTCTGACACAAGCTATTAATCATCTAGTGTCCCTTGCAGATTGTACAAATGGGTTTGTTCCCTGCCATGCTATTGAGTTGCTTTACATACACCGTCTGGCCTCATGATTTGGAGATGCCGGTGTTGGGCTGGGGTGTACAAAGTTAAAAATCACACAACACCAGGTTATAGTCCAACAGGTTTAATTGGAAGCACTAGCTTTCGGAGCACTGCTCCTTCATCAGGTGGTTGTGGCCTCAGTTCATAGGAAGCATGGGCTTTGTATTGAGCCCAAGACAGTATCTGGGAAAATCCATTTTGCTGTTAAAGTTAAAATCTCTGAAATGTAGCAAAGACCATTAAGGTGAGGTCTTAATTTAGGATTTTTAATTTCCATACTTTTAGATGAGTAAGTTTTTAATATACCTTTACTGTAAGGTAGAATAGTTAAAGTACAGTTTGTAAGATATTCTTCCTCATCATCTGGGATAGTACTTCCCACTGAGACCCCTTTTTAAAGCTTGCAAGTTGTAATTTCTCAAATGAGCTGAGAGAACAGGTACTTCTTTGGAGAGGAAGCCAAGCTGGTTTAGCTTATTCAGAGCTCCAGGTTGTCATTACTGCTTCAAAGTCTGTGACTGTCACTTTGAGAAGTTCTAATCAAGAGACTTTTGTAGCCAGGGCTAAAAAGATTTGTATCACCTCTCAAAGCTAACTCAGACCCAGGTCACGGAAATGAAGAGGTGATAACTTGTTACACCATTTTTAACCACAGCTAATAGCAAGGGCCAGGCTACAGTAATTTATCACTCTGATTTTATTTTTCACTGGCAGGGCTTGCAGATCAGACAGATCAGGTTTCGTTTCGATGGGCAGCCAATAAATGAAACTGATACACCAGCTATGGTGAGTACCCTTTTCACGGTTTGGCAATACACTAAATTCTCATTACCTGCAGTGGTTAGGAGCATGGATCTCCTGCGAAAGCACAAAAACATGTTTGCTGCTGCAATGTAAATCCCCTTCTGGATTAGTGGTGCTGGAAGAGCACAGCAGTTCAGGCAGCATCCGAGGAGCTTCGAAATCGACGTTTCGGGCAATAAAGGCAGTGAGCCTGGAGCGTGGAGAGATAAGCTAGAGGAGGGTGGGGGTAGGGAGAAAGTAGCATAGAGTACAATGGGTGAGTGGGGGAGGGAAGGAAGGTGATAGGTCAGGGAGGAGAGGGTGGAGTGGATAGGTGGAAAAGGAGATAGGCAGGTAGGACAAGTCGGGACAAGTCATGGGAACAGTGCTGAGCTGGAAGTTTGGACCTAGGGTGAGGTGGGGGAAGGGGAAATGAGGAAACTGTTAAAGTCCACATTGATACCCTGGCGTTGAAGTGTTCCGAGGCGGAAGATGAGGCGTTCTTCCT
>NC_057730.1:51843578-51856955 GCF_004010195.1 Chiloscyllium plagiosum | reverse complement strand
CTCTAGCTTATCTCTCCACGCTTCAGGCTCACTGCCTTTATTCCTGATGAAGGGCTTTTCCCCAAAACGTTGATTTCGACACTCCTTGGATGCTGCCTGAACTGCAGTGCTCTTCCAGCACCACTAATCCAGAATCTGGTTTCCAGCATCTGCAGTCATTGTTTTTACCTCAATGTAAATCCCCTGTCTACTGTAAAGGACTGCACAATCCTTCAGGAACTGTCAGTGGAGCAAGAAAATCAGGTCTGGACTGACCTTTTGAGAGTGTGCGGATCAATGGGCAGCGAATCCACACACCTAGCGGAATGGCTGTAGTGCACTAGGCTATTAAAGGATCAGTTGAGCAATTGTTTACGTATGTTCAATGATAAATGTTAAATTCTAGTCTTTTGTGAAACACCAAAAGTTTCTCTGATCCCCTGCTTGATTCTTGCCCATCTAACTATTCATAAGAGCAAGAGTAGGAAATATGGCCCCTTAAGCCTGTTTCACCATTCTGCAAGATCATGGCTGATAATGATCTTGCCTATTCCCCATAACTCTACTTCTGTTGTTAGAGGCGTTGATGATGTAATGGTATTGTTGCTGGAGTAGTAATCCAGAGATCCAGGTAATGCTCTGGGGACCATGTCACTTTGTGGAATTGTAAATCAGAAAGATCTGGAATGAAAAATCTAATGATAGCCATGAAACTTACTGATTATTGTCAGTGAACCAGATGTTTTGTATGCCTTAAAGGAAAGAGAAGTGCTGTCCTTACTTTGTGTGGACTGCAAGTGACTCTAGACCCAAAGTCTTATCAGTATAAGATGGCCTCTGAAAGATCTGGGCAAGATGCTTAGTTGTATCAAATATTTCAAATGGGGATGAAACCAGATGTACCACCTGACTTTGACCTAGTCATTGGGATCTACAACAGCAAATGAAGACATGTCAATCTTGCAAAGTCCTCATTAACATCTGGGAGAGCAGTCTGGTGTAGCCATACTAATGGAATTATACTTTGCAAATGTCCTAGATAGCAGCATTGCTATTCCAGCAGCAGTGACAGCACTTTGCTAGACAGACAGGATGGAATTGCCCTGAGTGTCCTCCAACATTGACTCCAGATCCCATGAAATGTCATGGCATCGAGTCAAGCATTGGCAAGGAAACCTACTCATTAATCTCTCACTTTCTAGGCCTACTCATGTTTGGAGGAAGCACTGAGGGTGGCAAGGGTGCAAGATGTCCATCACCACCAGGAGTGTCTTGGGTGCACCACTACAGACTGAGCCTTTTTAAGTTCTAAAGGACAGTGTGGCAGGTGAAGGAACTGACAAAGGTTAAACATGCTTCATCTCATCCTCACCAATCTACCTGCTGCAGATTCATCTCTCCAAAGCAGTATCAGTAAGAGTGACAGCGGCACAGTACTTATGGAGATCCCATTTTCAATACACTGTGTGGCGTTATCATTGTGCTAATAGGGTAGATTTTGAACAGATCTAGCAACTCAAGATGGATGATCTATCCAGCAGTGTGAACCATCAGCAGAAATGTACTCGAAGACAATTTGCAGCCTTATGGCCTGACATTGCTCATTCTACCATTACCATAAAGCCAACAAATTAACCCTGATTCAATGAAGTGTTCAGGAGACATGCTGGATGGAGTGCTAGATGTATGTAAAACTGAGGTGTCATCTGATGCAAATAGTCCTATGGTGTAGTTTCATGCCAAGCAGTTTAAATGCCATGTGATAGACAGCTGAGTGATTCCACAATAACAGATCAAATCTTAACTCTGCATACCTGCCATATCGACTCATGAATAGCAGTAGACCATTGAGCAATTCATTGAAGGAGGTGGCTCCACAAATATTTCCATCCTCAATGACAATGAAGTCCAGAAGTGAATCAGTGCAAAAGAGAAGGCTGGAATACTCGTAATACTATTCAGCTGGAAGTCGCTGAGTGATGATCCTTCCGGAGGACTCCAGCATCACCGGTGCCAATCTTCAATCAATTTGGTTCATTTCGCATGTCAAGAAATGGCTGAGGGCACTGAATACTGCAAATGCAATGGGCCCTGACACCATTCCAGCAATTGTAATTAAGGTGTGTGCTCCAGAACTTGTTGTGCCCCTAGCCAAGCTATTTTAGTAAAGCTGCAACACTGATTTCTAGTCTATAATGTGGACAATAGCCCACATATGTCCTATGTACACAGCAGGACAAATCCCACCTGGTTAATTACTGCACTATCAATCTACTCTTTTGATTATTAATAAAGTGCTCATTGACACTGTTTGCATTTCACTAAGGCCACGCAACACCTGACATAAGTACAGCCTTGGTTCGTACATAAATAAAAGAGCTGTATTCCAGAGGTGGGTGCGAGTAACTGCCATTTACACCAAGGTTGCATTTGTCCATCAGGGAGCCCTGGCCATATTATTCATTTGGAATAGTGGGTGATATTCATGATGCAAGTGGAGAGAGAGAGAGAAGAGGAAAGTCCTCTGTTTGTTGGAGTTATATCTACCACAAAGGAAGCTGGTTATGCTGCTTGGAGTGGAGTCATCTCAGTTAAAAGACAACTCTACAGGAGTTCTTGGTGTGTCTTACGTCCAGCCACCTTTAGCTGCATCTTCAATGATTCTTCCTCCATCATAAGGTCAGAAGTGGGGGGCTGTTTGCTGATTGCGAAATGTTCAACACCTTTCCCAACTACGACGCTGAAGCAGTCCATGTTAAATTGCAGCAAGGTCTGGACAGTATTAATGCCTGCGTTGATAAGTGACAAATAACATTTGTGCCACACAAGTACCAGGCAATGGCCATTGCCAACGAAAGAGGATCGAACCATCAATAGTATTGTCATCACTATCAACATCCTGGGGGTTGCCATTGACCTGAAACTGAACTGTGCTAGTCATATAAATCCTCTCCTTGAAGAGTAGGTCAGAGGCTGGGAGTCCTGCAGTGAGTAACAAACTTCTGGACTCGTACCTACAGGATATAAGTCAGAAGTGTAATGAGTGCAACTCCAACTAAAAGCAAAAGCTTTCAGGAACATGGAAATTGATTGGCACCACATCTACAAACATTCACTCCTTCCATCACTGCTCAGTAGTAACATTATTTGACATCTCTCCGATACAGTACAGCAATTCACTACCGTCCATGCTCATGACTTCCATCTAGAATGACAATTACAGTATATACATGGGAACACTACTGCCTACAAGTTCCTCATCGTATCTTGGAAGTATATTGTTGTTCCTTCAATGTGGTTGGTTGAAAATCCAAAGACTCCCTCATTAACAGCATTGTGGGTGTACCTACAATTAATTTGCATTGATTCAAGAAAGCAGCTCACCTTAAGGACACCTAGGATTGAGCAATGAATGCTCGCCCAGCCAGTTAGTCCCATGAATGGATTTTTTTTTAATCCAGCCTTTCTCAGCTTTTGAATATCTTTCTGGAAAATATGGCACAACCACCCAGATTTCCAGCACGTTCCGCCAAAGTGAGAGGCTTGCCAAGTCATTAATGAGGCCATTGTATGACATGATGCATGCCAGGAAGATGTGTGCAGTGCCCTGGTGTGAAACATTTCTGTAGAAATTCAAAGTAGGCAGCTCCGTAAGGTAGGGAATTGAAGTGATGAGAAATGGGGAACTCAGACAGATCTAAGTGATCACCTAATCTGAATTTGTTCTGTCTTTATTAAGTGGCATTGATTCCTACCCCCAGCTGGCATGGGAACCCTCACTAATTTGGTCTGTGCTCTTGATGTTCACCTGTTTGTTTTGCTCAGGTTCCTGAATTGTGTATCATTTTTCCTGTTGAACTCCATTTTGTGTTTTCAGTTTTTCTCTTTCTAACCAGGGTCTACTGATTGCTTAATTTGATCCCTACTTGTGTTGTTTCCAGCATTTTGGGAATTTTATTGCTAGCACCTACAATATCCTGAGCCACTTGGATGTTGATGTATGGTATTTTTGAGATCCTTGGGTAAGAAATTCATCTTTTATTTTCTGTCCTTCCTTTTGCAGTTGGAAATGGAAGATGAAGACACCATTGATGTATTCCAGCAGCAGACGGGAGGAACCTGCTAACCTCGTGACAGTAATTTAATGTAAATAATGTTCCACAAAATGTACATGTTCATGCAACACGCTGTATTTTACTCTATTTTGAACAATTTGCAACATTTGGGGCAATCGCTGTTATAAAAATGTTAGAGGGAGGGGTAAAGAGCTGTGAGACACCTTTACAATAAATTGCTTTTTTTTTTGCATTGTTTTACTTTCTGGATACAGGGAATTTTCTTTGTATTTTGGATTAATCCCAATAAAGTTGATCTTGTATGTACAGTGTTTCCTTTACATGTCTTATGGATTATGTAACTGAGTGAAATAGCTACTGATTTTGCTTTTGCAATAGGTAATTTCAGTCTCTAGTACCATACTCTAAATGATACATTATTGGCAAGTTTTGTGAAGGGCAACAATAATCTTTTTAATCCAGTCCTTGCTGCGCATATTTGTGTCTGGGATTTTTAAGAAGGATCAGATGGTACTGAAACTAGATGTAGTGTCCCTACTGAGCTTTCTGTATTCCTAAATAAAGGCTATGGCAGCTTAGGAGCAGAATTTAAATCTGTGCTCCTATTATGTATCTGTCAATTGTATTGAGATTAGCTGATTTTGAGGTTTGAAAGTTGCCTACTCAAAAGGCAACATTGCTAATAATGACTTTTTCCAACATCACTACCACACTCAAAGTTCACTAGAAGAAATCAACAAATAAGTCATGAAAAAATGTTGTCTCTTGGCTTTTGAGGAATGATTTACCAACTTTGAGCAATTGCATGTGATTCTTGGTTTGTACTTTGGACAATCCTGAACTAAAACAGTACAAATTGTGAATCAAACTTGTAGCTTCCATGTTGTAAATGGGATCTGCGGTGAGTCTTATGCAGGCTTATATCTAAGTACAAAACACTCAACAGAAAAATATCTAGATACTTCAAATTTTAAGTGTTAAAATGGGCCTTGATTTCAACTGCTACATTGTCGACTAATAATTGCTATCTATTTCGGGAACCTTCTAATATAGGTAGGGATAGTTTGTAACTTTGTTAAAGTTGTGCAATAAAATAAGGAAGTCTGTAGTAGAAGCTTTTGCTTTTTAAGCAATGTGTAATTGTTAATGTCTATAACCATGTCTGAATGTAATAAAACTTCAAATGTGGGAAACCTAACATTAAATGTTTCAAGTCTCCCTTGGATATCTCTTGAGTATTGTCCTGCTACTCACCTCCATAAGCAGTCTGAGTCCAGGTTAGAGATATAAACGAGAGCACAGCTCAGTCTAATGGTCTGACATTTACAAAGTAGACTTGTTGCATACCCAAAGAAACTTGGGATATGCTGACTGTAGGTTGTGAGTTTTTGAAGTTTTGACATGAACGTAAAAAATTGCTTTACATTTCCTGGTGATCCTAACTAATAATGATGGGATCCGATATTTGTATCAGGTTTGAAATAAATCAATTCATCTGTATTTAATTCATTTTCAATTGCTTAGCCTGTGACCATTTTTCTTAGTGTATGCAAATTTACTTTGTTTCAAAATATGACACACAACTCACTCCCACAGCCAATCCTCTGGGAGGAAAAGATTAACTGATTTTAAACAATCCTAAAATACGGAATAATCCAATCCATTCCATGTGCACCTTTGTTGTTAGGTTTGCTGTGTAAGGGACTGAACTTCCAAAACAATATGTTGGTTGACTATTTTGAACTTGGATGTCATGTCTGAAATGTGTGACTGAATTTCAGTAATAGGTTTCAGGGTAAGAGAAAATCCTAACCTAAAGTTTTGAATTTAAGGCCCATTTCATGGGAAATTAGAAATTGGCTCCAGTAAACCGTTGAACTGATAATGGGTAAATCCTCAGATAAACAATAGAAAATTATGAAATGAATTATTTGGGGTGATGCAGAGCTGGTAATATTGCGATAAAACCAAAGACTTTACTTGTATAGTTAAATTGCTGTAGCTGCAAACACAAAAAGAAAGGGGATTCCAAAGAGCAACATGGACTATGATTTTATTAGGAGTTGCAAAAGGGGAATATGAAAATGCCTTGCAGGGAATGTTGGTTTGCAGCAAGCATTTTTTGTTAATATGTTGAGAGGGTGGTAAGGGGAATTTAGGTCCATTAAAACACTAAGAAAATGGCAGAATTGTTAAATTAATACTTTGCATATGTTTTTGCTGCAGAGGAAGTGGAGAAAGTACTAGGGATAGAAGGAATATTAAAGAAAATCTAAGGGAGGAATCCAGTGGATTAAATTTAAGTAAAAATGCATTAATGGATAAAATAATTAGAGAACTCTACAGGACCTGATGTTTTCCAGCCCAGAGTGTTGGAAATAGATGAAATTGCAAATGTATTAATTATTCTCCAAATTCCCTAATTTGGCTGGTGTGCATTTGGATTGAAAAGTTGTAATTGTAAACTTGTATTTTAAAAAAAAAACTACCGACTGAGCACTTGAACATGTGAGAATTGATCAAAATGAGTTAGCAAGAATTTATGAAGGATTGGCCATGTCTGACTTCACTGCCTGACAGAAGTTAAGCTATCCTATGTATGATAAATAGGGAATTGTAAATGGATGTTGTCTGTCAGAGCATCCAGAAGATATTTGATGTATGAGATTATTAACTCATTCTGCACATTTTATTTTTTGATAATCTTGAGTGGATTCGCAGGTAGTTAAGATGGTGAAAGTGATTGGCACTCTTGCCTTCATTAGTAAATGCACTGAGTATAGGAGTTGGGACATCATGTTGCGGCTGTACAAGATATTGGTGAGGCCACTTATAGAATACTGTGTGCAATTTTGGTCACCCTGCTATAGGAATGATGATGTTAAACTTGAAAGGGTGCAGAAAAGGATGTTACCTGGACAGGAGGGTTTGAGTTAATAGGAATAGGCTGGGGGTATTTTTCCCCTGGAGCATTGGAGGCTGAGGGGTGACCTTACAGGTTCATAAAGTCATGGGGGACATGGATAGGGTGAATAGCCAGGGTCTTTTTCCCAGGGTATGAGAGTCCAAAATTAGGGGTCATAGGTTTAAGGTGAGGGAGAAACATTTAAAAAGTGCCTGTGGGCTAACTTTTTCACGCAGTGGGTGGTGCATGTATGGAACAAACTGCTGAAAGAGGTGGATACAATTACAACATTTAAAAGACATCTGGACGGCTGTATGAATAGAAAGGTTGAGGGGGATATGGGCCGAATGCTGACAAATGGGACTACGTCAGATTGGGAATTCTGATTTGCACAAACGAGTTGGACTGAAGGGTCTGTTTCCATACTGTATGACTGACACGAGTTGGTGACTGGTTTGAAGCTATAAACCAAGAGATAACAGGAATGTACTCATATTTGGCTGAATGTGAAAAGCAATGATTGTGAGGGGAGGTGATGGCCCAGTGCTATTATCGCTACACTCTTTATCCAGAAAATCAGCTCATGTTCTGGGGACTATGGTTCTACCCCTGCCATTGAATGATGTGGAATTTGTAATTCAATAAAAATAAGAATTCAGAGTCTACCGATGACCATAAAAACATGGTTGAAAAAAACCTATTTGACTCACTAATGTCCTTCAGGAAAGGAAATTTGCCGTCTTTACCTGATCTTGCCTATGTTACTAGACCCACAGCAAGTCAGTATGGAAGGGCAGGTAGTGTTGAGGAAGTGGGGAGGCTTCAGGACTTGGGGAGGCTAGGACTGTGAATAAAGGAAGTGGCAGATGGAATACAACGTGGGAAAGTGTGAAGTTATGCACTTTGGTAAAAAGACTAGAAGTGTCGACTTAAAAATTGGGGCAAGGTGTCTGAAATCTGAAGCACAAGGGACTTGGGAGTTCTAATTCAGGATTTTCTTAAGGTTAATGTGCAAGTTTGGTTGGCAGTTAGGAAGCCAAATACAATGTTATCATTAATTTCATGAGAGCTAGAGTACAGGAGCAGAGATGTCCTGCTGAGGGTGTAAAGAGTCTCTGGTCAGATTACATTTGGAATAAATGGCAGTTTTAGGCCCTGTATCTCCGGAAAGATGTGCAGGCATTGGAATGGTTCAGAGGTAGTTTACAAGATTGATTCCAGGAATGTAGGACTTGTTATCTAAGGAGCAGTTGAGGATTCTGGTCTCTACTTGATCAAGTTAAGAAGAATATGGTGGGGTGGAGTGGGGGGATCTGATTGAGAACTTATAGATTACTAAGAGGCCTGAATCAAGTCCACATGGAGAAGATGTTTCTAAGAGGAGACACGCCTCAGTGAAGGGATGACCCTTTTGAACCGAGATGAAGAATTTCTTCAGAGGGTGGTGAGTCTGTGGAACTCATTGCCACAGAAAGCTGTGGATGCCTAGTCACCAAGTGTACTTAAGACAGAGATAGATAGGTTCTTGATCAGTAAAGGGATCAAGGATTATGAGTAGAACACAGGAGAATGGGGTTGAGTAACACATCAGCTATATGACCCCAATTGCTTAGTTCTACTCCTATATCTGATGGTTTTATGCTGAGGGTTCCAAATTTTCACCATGTACAGGTATTTAGTTACTCGGATGAAGGTATATTTAGTTGTATTACCCGATTTTAGGATGACACTAAATCAGGGTACAACAGTCTATATGGACGAAAACAGGAAATTACAAATGGACATAAAAATGGAAGGATAAACTATCAGTGTGGGGCAGTGTAAGACCATTAACCTATGATCCAACAGCCAGAAGGACATTTTTAATGATGAGAGCAAAGGGAATTAAATGTACACGTACAAAGACCACTGACAGCTTGTGCACTTGTACAAAATGTAATAACTAATATAATTCCAACTTAAATGGATTGGAATTCAAATTCAGCAGTGAGTGATGATTCAATTATACCCAGATTTGGAAAGGCCCTCCTCTGGGGAACACTGCATTCAGTTATAGACACAAACCCCAGGAAAAGGTTATTGGCCTTGGAACGGGTAGAGGGCTGGTTCACCAGGACAATAACCTGGTAAAGAGTGTTCAATTCTGAAAACAAGTTGATAAAACTTGGCTTGCATTTTACAGATTAAAATGGTCAAGGGTCTGAAGTGCATTTCCTTTAAATGAAGATTCCAAAAAGATGCCATTACCTTAAAATGAGACATACGCCATTTAAGACTGAAATCTGCAAGCAATTTTTCCACACCATGATCTAGTGCAGTAGATATGTGGCAATATCCAACCATCAGCAATTTCCTCTCTAAGTCACAGTCCATCATAAATTAGAAATGTATTGCTGTTTCTTTACTGTCATTGGGTTAAAATTCTGGAACTCCCTACCTAACAGTACAAAAAGAGTATATGCACCACATTGTAGCATTTCAGCAACGACTAGGGATAGGCAATAAATGCTGGTCTGGCCTGTGATGATCATATCCCATAAATGAATTAAAAGATAACATACAATTGTGATTTGGGAAGATCACTCCCCCCCCACCCCAATGTGGTTGGTTTTTAAGATGCTTTCTGTGGGGTTAGGAGGATATGGGGTTCCTGCACTTACTATGGACCAACCTTTCTGCTGCTCATGTCAACTTCTGTACTGCCCATTTTTGGAGCCAGGCAAAAGTGGGTACTGCAGAAGCTGGAGATTAGAGTGGTGCTGGAAAAGCACAGCAGGTCAGGTAGCATCTGAGGAGCAGGAAAATTGACGCTTCGGGCAAAAGCCCGTCATCAGAATTGGAGCCAGCTGGCTGCAGCATGGAAAATATGCAGCATACACAGCCCAACGGCAGAGGTAGGACAAAGCCCAGTGTTCACAACCACTCCTGTTGACATCAATCTCATAACATTAACTTCTGCATTAATATTGCAGAGTACATAATGTAAATAGTATCAGTGACATTGTAAGCATTCTTGGTTGTTCCAAACATTGTTAATATGTACAATAAGTACTGACAGGAAAACCTAAAACCAGAGAACATTACTTAGTATTAATTAACTGTAGATACTTTAAGTGACAATTATGCCAAATAATGCACTTTCTAATTACTAACATGACAGAAAGCAACAAATGAACAGTATGATAACTATGCAAATGAGAAACTAAATATAATTCTATTATAATGAATATTAAAGTTATACGTCTGGTAATACCATCAAGATTAGAATATAGATTTTAAAGGATGTACTCTAGTTAACATTCTATCCTTCAATTACATTTGCCTTGAATGATCAGAGTGAGAATTAAGGAAAATTGATCTAATACTTCAATTATAGCTTCTGCTTTTAAAACCTAACACAGCAGTTTGAGAAACGTAGCTTGTATCTCTCTGAAACCACAGACAAGGAGCAATGTTGGTGCTGTTGAAATACGAAGCAATTAAAGAGGATTATGATTACATATGTAATTGCAGAAGAGGGCTCGTTTGCTTATTCTTTCTTGAAAATCTATAATTCTACCATCTCCTAAATGGTTTTTATAGTTTTTGTGCTCATTACTCAGCTAAAAGATCATGAAAGAGACAGTGAGGCCTAACGTCAGGTCTGAATTAGTTCAGGTCCGAATTAGTTCAGGTCTGAATTAGTTTACATCTAGGGCCCTTCACCTTCACATTCTTCACTTAATTTGAAATAAAGCTGCAGATGAATTTTCTCCATTTTACTTGGTATCTTAAAGTTGCTTTTCATTTGTATCCTTTTTAGAGCCAAGATTATGTTCCTCCTAGCACTCAGGACCATCCTCATGGTCCATTCCTCTTATACTTCCTGGGGCTTGCATCTTGTGGTCAGTGGCCTGGATTGAGCACAGTGCTTAAATTTGTCATAATATTCAAGGCTACAGGACTAGTGTAGGTAGTAGCTTATTTTTGGCAGTACAAATTTGATGGACCAAAGGGCCTCTTCTGTACTGTATGATTCTACTAAAGTGTGGCCTACCCAGAGCTCTGTACAGCTTCAGATTTTAATAATATAGTAATTTTGCTCAATGTTCTGCTTGTTTTGTTGCAAGACATAGCGCAGTGATTGGGGATGGTTGCCAGTCCTTTATTCATTTCACACAGCAATAAAGGAGCTATAACTATGAATAGTTACCTACAGTGATGGAAATGTAAACCATTTCATGCCGAACCCAATACAGATCTGCCAATCCTATAAGATTATTCCTTAATTCCATAATCCTGTTCTTAGCAGATTTATGTTTGGCATTTAATCAAAAGACATTTTCAGAGTTTAGTTATATGTTACCATTTGGCTTTGATCAATCCACAGATATATTCTTCATTAGAAGAAAAAGTCAACTTCAAGAAATTTGATCTTTTCTGAAAGATAATCTATAATTTTTCTAATACTCCCTTTTCCAAGGTGAATTATCATGAATAAATTGGTAACTGTTAGAGAACTGACTCTAGATTAGAGTGGTGCGGAAAGCACAGCAGGTCAGGCAGCATCCGAGGAGCAGGAAAATTGACGTTTCGGGCAAAAGCCCTTCATCAGGAAGTTATAATTGAAGGAGGAGATCAATTTTCCTTACTTCTCACTCTGATCATTCAAGGCTTCATTCCTGACGAAAGGCTTTTGCCCGAAACGTCAATTCTCCTGTTCCTCGGATGCTGCCTGTCCTGCTGTGCTTTTCGAGCACCACTCTAATCTAGACTCTGATTTCCAGCATCTGCAGTCCTCATTTTTGCCGAGAGAACTGACTCTGAGCAGTTTAATCTTTGAATTAGACACAGGTTTCAGAAATAAATTGACAGTGCCTCAATCCAGTGTGATTTACACCCTTCTAATCCAACGTGATGAGAGGTATGTGATTATTATTATATATAATTTTTTTAAGACTGTGAAATTTGAATATTGCTGGTTTATTTCTCTGAAGCATTAAAAATAAAGCTAGGTCAGACAGTTCTTCCAAAACAGGTGACCTAATGCAGTCTGTGTTGGAAAGTATGAAGTCCCTGGAATTATGAAGTTGGCAAGAGTATTTGTGGATTAGAAGGCAGGATGTAAGAATTTGATGTTTATAAAATGATGGGGTGGGGGAGGCGGCGTGGGGAAGAGTGTGTGATCCCTTTAAAAGATGATGTTTTTTTTCTGGTACCTAGCGATTTGAAAATGAGTATGTGGGCAGCAGCTTCATTCGTGATGAAGGGCTTATGCCCGAACTATTGATTCTCCTGCTCCTTGGATACTGCCTGACCTGCTGTGCTTTTCCAGCGCCACACTTTGGAAACCCCTAGAGTGTTAATGGAAAATTGTTTTTTATTGTGCTAGTTTATGACAGAGAGTGTCATCATTGAACCCCATTAACTTGCATTTTGTTCAAGATAATTAAAGATTGATACAAAAACAGAAGTTGCTGGAAAAGCTCAGCAGGTCTGGCAGCATCTGTGAAGTGTTATAAAGTGGAGGTTGACCCCCCCCTAATAAATAAAACTGAAACGCCCAGAAAGGCTTGTCTTGCCTCACCTCATAATCTGTTAAAAGAAGTGTGACAAGGAATATAACCAACCTCTCATCCCCCAATCTGTTATAAAGGAGTGGTTAAATGAAATAAACCCCTGACACTCACTCTACAATCAACAAGTAACAATTTATTTTTCTAACTCCAACAGTGAACAAATTAACAGAACCACTACCACACCGAACAATTTCCCGCTAACTACTAACTTCCTGAATAAAAGAAGATTCTAATAATATGCTATTTCAATAAATACAAATCCCGTTTATATAGAGTCATTGACTCATAGAGATGTACAGCATGGAAACAGACCCTTCGGTCCAACCCGTCCATGCCGACCAGATAACCCAACCAATCTAGTTCCACCTGCCAGCACCTGGCCCATATCCCTCCAAATCCTTCCTATTCATATACCCATCCAAATGCCTTTTAAATGTTGCAATTGTACAAGCCTCCACCACTTCCTCTGGCAGCTCATTCCATACATGCAGCATGCTCTGCGTGAAAAAGTTGCCCCTTAGGTCTCTTTCATATCTTTTCCCTCTCACCCTAAACCTATGCCCTCTAGTTCTGGACTACACGACCCCAGGGAAAAGACATTTTGTCTATTTATCCTATCCATGCCCTTCATAATTTTGTAAACCATTATAAGGTCACCCCTCAGCCTCCGACACTTCAGGGAAAACAGCCCCAGCCTGTTCAGCCTCTCCCTGTAGCTCAAATCCTCCAACCCTGGCAACATCCTTGTAAATCTTTTCTGAACCCTTACAAGTTTCACAACATCTTTTCGATAGGAAGTAGACCAGAATTGCATGCAATATTCCAACAGTGACCTAACCAATGTCCTGTACAGCCACAA
>NC_057730.1:51835565-51843573 GCF_004010195.1 Chiloscyllium plagiosum | reverse complement strand
ATTTTGGTGTCATCTGCAAACTTACTAACTGTACCTCTTATGCTTGCATCCAAATCATTTATCTAAAAGTCGCAAAGTAGAGGACCCAGCACTGATCTTTGTGGCACTCCACTGGTCACAGGCCTCCAGTCTGAAAAACAACCCTCCACCACCACCCTCTGTTTTCTATGTTTGAGCCAGTTCTGTATCCAAATGGCTAGTTCTCTCTGTATCCCGTGAGATCTAACCTTGCTAACCAGTCTCCCATGGGGAACCTTGTCGAATGCCTTACTGAAGTCCATATAGATCACATCTACTGCTCTGCCCTCATCAATCCTCTTTGTTACTTCTTCAAAAAACTCAATCAAGTTTGTGATTCATGATTTCCCACACACAAAGCCATGTTGACTATCCCTAATCAGTGCTTGCCTTTCCAAATACATATAAATCCTGTCCCTCAGGATTCCCTCCAACAACTTGCCCACCACCAACGTCAGGCTCACTGGTCTATAATTCCCTGGCTTATCCTTACCTCCCTTCTTAAACAGTGGCGCCACGTTAGCCAACCTCCAGTCTTCCGGCACCTCACCTGTGACTATCGATGATACAAATATCTCAGCAAGAGGCCCAGCAATCACTTCTCTAGCTTCCCACAGAGTTCTAGGGTACACCTGATCAGGTCGTAGGGATTTATCTACCTTTATGCATTTCAAGACATCCAGCACTTCCCCCTCTGTAATATGGACATTTTTCAAGGTGTCACCATGTATTTCCCTATAGTCTATATCTTCCATATCCTTCTCCATAGTAACTACTGATGCAAAGTACTCATTTAGTATCTCTCCCATTTTCTGCGGCTCCACACAAAGGCCGCCTTGCTGATCTTTGAGGGGTCCTATTCTCTCCCTAGTTACCCTTTTGTCCTTAATATATTTGTAAAAACCCTTTAGGGGATTCTCTTAATTCTATTTGCCAAAGCCACCTCATGTCTCAGCTTTTCCCTCCTGATTTCTCTCTTAAGTATACTCCTACTGTTTTTATACTCTTCAAACTAACCTGTCTATACATGACATATGCTTCCTTTTTTTTCTTAACCAAACCCTCAATTTCTTTAGTCATCCAGCATTCCCTATACCTATTCCCTTCCTTTCACCCTGACAGGAATATACTTTCTCTGGATTCTCGTTATCTCATTTCTGAAGGCTTCCCATTTTCCAGCCGCCCCTTTACCTGCGAACATCTGCCTTCAATCAGCTTTTGAAAGTTCTTGCCTAATACCGTCAAAATTGGCCTTTTTCCAATTTAGAACTTCAACTTTTAGATCTGGTCTATCCTTTCTCATCATTATTTTAAAACTCAAAATTACAGCCAGGTTATTTCTTCCGGAGGAGAAAGTGAGGTCTGCAGATGCTGGAGATCAGAGCTGGAAATGTGTTGCTGGAAAAGCGCAGCAGGTCAGGCAGCATCCAGGGAACAGGAGAATCGACGTTTCGGGCATAAGCCCTTCTTCAGGAAAGGGCTGAAGAAGGATCTGGTCTATCCTTTCTCATCATTATTTTAAAACTCAAAATTACAGCCAGGTTATTTCTTCTGGACCTGTCTGTGTCTTTTCCATTGATCTTCTTTCAGAAACATCTCCTCCTTCGAATTCTTGCATCAGGAACACTTCTCTCCACTGAATTCTGATGTTAGGAATATTGGCTAAGAGTGCGGCTGTGTTTTAGTCACTCTGATGGTTACTCTGAGAGTTGAGAGAGCTACTCTCTTCAGATGGCAATTTGCTCTCCACCAATTTTCAAATGCCCACTTTTTTAATACCCTTGATAACCTATTAATTTCTTTAATATTGGGTTGGCTCTTGGTTGTCAAAACCATCAGATTTAAATTTAATTGGTCCTTGGTCTCCAAGTGCCTGCTTTAAATTAATTGACTAAATTAAAACAAAATCTGTTGTCTTGGTAAAAATATTGCTTTGCTTGCTAACAGTATAGCCTTTTGGTACAAATATTTCAATTTGAGCACCTGTAACTGGCAAGCTGCTGCCCACAGACACTCACTTTCAAACCGCTAAGTATAGGAAAAAAAATCATTGTTTAAAGGGACCACCCACTCTTACCTCCTTCCACCCCCATCATTTTATAAACATCAAAAGGGGTGGCACGGTGGCTTAGTGGTTAGCACTGCTGCCTCTCAGCACCAGTGTCCTAGGTTTGATACCAGCCTTGGGCAACTGTCTGTGTGAAGTTTGCACATTTTCCCCGTGTCTGCGTGGGTTTCCTCCGGGTGCTCTGGTTTCCTCCCACAATCCAAAGATGCGCAGGTCAGGTGAATTGGCCCCGCTACTTTGCCCATTGGTTAGGTGCATTAGTCAGCGGGAAATGGGTCTGGGTGGGTTACTCTTCGAAGGGTCGGTGTGGACCCGAAGGGCCTGTTTCCGTACTGTAGGGAATCTAAATATAAAAATATCTAAATCAAATTCTAACATCCTGACTTCTAATCCACAAATGTTCTACCCAACATCGCAACGGAAGAGAAATCAAAGTTACCATTTTGTGTCCGCTGACCCTTCCTCAGAGGATGGGTTCTGAGGAAGGGTCTCCAGTTAAAAAATGTTAATTTTGATATCTCTTCACAATTGCTGCCAGACCTGCTGAGCTTTTCCAGCAACTTCTGTTTTTATTCTGATTTACAGCATCCGCAGTTCTTTTGTTTTTTTTATTAAAGGTTGACGTTAGGTTAGAAAACCCAGAGGCTGTAAATTTTAGGTGGTTTGGAGAATGTGATTAGGGTCAGAAGCAAATGTAGTTTCTCTCCAGTAATGAGTGTAAGACAATTCAGGGAAAGCACAGTCATTACAGTTAAAGGTTTAATCGTGAAACTTCCAAACCAGGAAGATTTGATCAGAAATCTGCCAGCCATTAAAAGCTAAGAAAGTCTAAGCTTTCAGTGTTGTGAGTATTCATGTAAAAATACTTCACAGTGTATGGAATGGAACAAGGGAGAAGCAGTTAAGTCAAACTTAAGATTTGACATAAAGGGATAATTTGTTCAGATTTGAGTTTCTGTGATGGATAGTATCAGGAAACATGTTATGATGATTTAATGATGTTTTTTTCTAACATTGTTCAACATCCAGATAGCTTGTTCATTTTTTGCTGTGTCATAAACCTGTTTTGAAAGAAACTCTGTCGCATTCTGTGAATATGTTTCAGTGAATGACCACCGTATTAACAATTTTGTTTAAAACATTCTATCAGGTCAGGTTTCCTTCTGGGATCTGACAAGAGGGAGATTACAGTCAAAATGTGTCATGGATCAAAAAGCAAAGGCAGTATTACTGATTGTAGAGAAGAGACAAACTATAGATTTGGAGTGAACACCAATAGCACTGTAAATAGTGTTAATGGAATGAAGGTCAGCTCTGACTGAAAGCAAAAACATTAAAATCAGTTACAAACACTGGGGCCAAGAAACTTGTGATGGAGGAGAGAGTTCATGGTTTCAAGTTGATTAACTCAATACTGTGACTAGAAAGCCTGAAAGTGCCTGAAAGGAAAATGAAGGGTGTTCCTCCAGATTGTGTTGGGCTTTGCTGGAACACTGTAGCAGTGCCAGGAACAGAAAGGTGAGTATCAGAGCAAGGTCATGTGTGAAAATGGAAAGTGACAGAAGGTTATGGTGTTTCCACACTGTAATGTAATCTAATCTAATGTAATGTAATCTAATCTAATGATTGTGTTGGGCTTTGCTGGAACACTGTAGCAGTGTCAGGAACAGAAAGGTGAGTATCAGAGCAAGGTCATGTGTGAAAATGGAAAGTGACAGAAGGTTATGGATTGAGCGGAGGTGTTCTGCAAAGCGGTTACTCAGTCTTTGTTTAGTCTCCCAAGGTAGAAGAGAGTGTGTTGTGAGCAGTTGACAGAGTAGATGAGATTAAAAGAAATACATGGGCGGCACAGTGGCTCAGTGGTTAGCACTACCGCCTCACAGAGCCAGGGACCCATGTTCAATTCCAGCCTCAGGCAACTGTCTGTGTGGAGTTCACACCTTCTCCCTGTGTCTGCGTGGGTTTCCTCCGGGTGCTCTGGTTTCCTCCCACAGTCCAAAGATGTGCAGGTTAGGTGAATTGGCCATGCTAAATTGTCCATAGTGTTCAGAGATGTGTAGGTTAGGTGCATTCATCAGGGGTAAATGAAAAATCAGGGATAATAGGGGAGGGGAATGGGTCTGGGTGGGTTATTCTTTGGAGGGTTGGTGTGGACTTGTGGGGATTCTATGAAATGCAGAGTTATGGGGATAGGGTAGAGTGGTGAGTCTGGATGGAATGCTCTTTGAAGGACGGTATTGACTCAATGGGCCGAATTCCAATCAGCCTAATTCCACACTATTGGGATTTTATGATTCCATAAGTAAATTGCGACTTCATCTGTTAGGAGTGTTTTGACATTGGGCAATGTGGTGAGAGGGGGTAAAATGTAAGTGTTGCACTTCCTATGATTGCCATAGGGGTGTCGGGTGGGATGAAGTATTTCAGAATGAAATGTGGACCGGGATGTTGCTGAGGGAACCATTTCTCTGGAATGCTGACAGGGGAAGAGAGAAAATACTGTTTGGTTACGGCATCGTACCAAAAGTGGTGAAGGGTGTTCCTTTGAATCCGGAAGCTGGTGGAATAGAAAGTGTGGGCAAGGGGAACACTATCGCAGTTCTGGGAGGGACGGAGGAAATGGCAGAAGAGCAGGAAATGGGCCAAACACCATTGAGAGAAGTAAAAGCTCAAAGAAAATGATGTTCAAATATTCAACATTAGATTAGATTACATTACATTACAGTGTGGAAACAGGCCTTTCAGCCCAACAAGTCCACACTGCCCCGCCGAAGCGCAATCCACCCATACCCCTACATTTACCCCTTCACCTAACACCACGGGCAATTCAGCATGGCCAATTCACCTAACCTGCACATCTTTGTGACTGTGGGAGGAAACCGGAGCACCCGGAGGAAACCCACGCAGACACGGGGAGAACGTGCAAACTCCACACAGTCAGTCGCCTGAGGCAGGAATTGAACCCGGGTCTCTAGCGCTGTGAGGCAGCAGTGCTAACCACTGTGCCACCGTGCCGCCCATAAAGAAATAGTGGGGAGGCAATGGTCTAATGGCATTATAGCTAGACTATTAATCCAGAAACCCAGGTAATGTTCTGGCAACAAAAGTAGAAATTGCTGGAGAAACTCAGCATCTGTGCAGAGAAAGCAGAGTCAACATTTTGGGTCCAGTGACCCTTCATCAGAACTTATAGCTAACACTGTTGTGAGAGGGAAGAGAAGGGGTAAGGGCAGACTGTGAGAAAAAGCTTGAACATGGCTTTGGGCACTGTCACTCTCAGTGCTGGGGAAATCTCGGTTGAGGGAAAAGGTGGATATTTCTGAGGCCCACATGCAGTAGAACAGACCATTGAATTCCTATAGGGCAGAAATTGGCCATTCAGCCCATCAAGTTTGCAACTGACCCCCCAAACAGCATCTCACCCAGACCCACTCACTCAATGGCCAACCCATACATCCCGGGACACTATGAGCAATTTAACCTGCATATGTTAGACTGTGGGAGGAAACCCAGATATGGGAGAACATGCAAACTCCACACAGATAGTTACCCAAGGGTGGTATTGAACCCACTGGCGCTGTGAGGCAGCAGTGCTAACCACTGAGCCATGTACCGATGTGATAGAGGTGGAGAAACTGGGAGAATGGACTGCGAGGATGTATAGTCCAGGTAGCTGTGGGAGTTGGTGGGTTTGTAGTGGATATTGGTGGCCAGTCTACCCCCAGAAATGGAAACAGAGATGTCAAGAAAAGGAAGGGAGGAGTCAGAGATGGACCACGTGAAGGTGAGGGTGGGATGGAAATTGGAAACGAATATGATTAATTTTGCCAATCCAGAGGAGAGAAGAAAGCAGCCCTGATGATGTCATCGATAGATTGGGAAAATGAGAGGAAGGAACCGAGTAGAACTGGGGACCGAGGAATGTTCCATGTACCCCACAAAGAGACAGAAATAATTGGAGCCCGTCTGGGTATCCGTGGCCACAGCTTTAATCTGAAGACAGTGAGAGGAGTCATTGTTTAAAGAGAGGACAAGCTCAGCCAGACGGGGGGGGGGGGGGGGGGGGGGGGTGGGGACAGTGAATAGCAACAGTTCAGGCCTATTTTCCAGGAAGAAGCAGAGAGATCTGAGACCATCCTGATCCTGATGGGGGATGGACATGTAAAGGGATTGTACATCCATGGTGAACAGGAAGTGGCTGGACACCACAAATTGGAAATTCTGTAATTAATATAAAGCATCAGAGGAATCATGAATGTAAGTGGGAAAGTACTGGCCAACAGGAGAGACAATTGAGTGGAGGTACAAAGAGATGTGTTC
This sequence comes from Chiloscyllium plagiosum, assembly GCF_004010195.1. Taxonomy (NCBI): domain Eukaryota; kingdom Metazoa; phylum Chordata; class Chondrichthyes; order Orectolobiformes; family Hemiscylliidae; genus Chiloscyllium; species Chiloscyllium plagiosum. Next base: position 51,837,167 of record NC_057730.1, on the reverse strand, counting down.
TGTGGGGCAGGAGCAGGCAGAAACAATGGGTCTGCCCAGGCAGTGCTGCTTGTGGATTTTGGGAAGAAGGTAGAAGTGGGCTGTGTGGGATTGGGGGAACATGACCTGGGCAGCTGTGTTGAGGGAGATCCCCAGCATGAGATGATAACACTGACCATCGTGGACACAATGGCCTGATGCTCAATGGTGGGGTCAAGGTTGAAGGGAAAGTCTGCTTGGTTGAGTTGGACTGAAAGGTCTGTTTCCTCACTGTACATCTCTGTGATGACCATTCAGCCTCTGCAATGTAGAAGTCAGAGTGCCAGGCAACACGAGTACCAGCCTTGTTGACAGAGGTTCTAATGTTCTGAGAACCTGGGTTTGAATCCCACCACGGCAGTAAATGAAATTTGAATTCAATAAAAATCTGGAATTAAGAATGTCATGATGACCATAAAACTGTTGCTGTCAGGAGAAAACACATCTGGTTCACTAATGGTCTTGAGGGAAGGAAACTTACCTGGTCTTGAATCACATGTAGGCCAGACTAGATATTGTGATTGACTCATAACTACCCTCAGGGCAATTAGGGATGGGCAATAAATGCTGGGCAGCTTGCAGTTGGTGGTGTTCCCATGTGTCTGTTGCCCTTCCTGGGAGGTTAGTGGTTGTGAGTTTGGAAAATGCTGTCAATGAAGCCTTGGTAAATATCTACAGTGCCTCTTTTAGCTGGCATATACCGCTGCTACTGCTGGGGGGAATAAATGATTGCAAATGTGACGTTGATCTAGTGGGCTGCTTTGTCCTGGATAGTGTCAAGCTTAGATGTATAGATAAATAGATAGATGCTTGATGGCCCAGCAGAGACACAACAGGCCTTTTTCCATGCAGTAAAAACTCCATGATTCTACAATTCGAGGGATTGCCAATCCTTCAATGAGAAAATTGAGTCAGGAATGTACTGACTACTGGCTGCCCACATTAACATGCCACAATGGATGGCATCCTTGGGGTTGCTAACCAGTGTGGCAACAAGTTCAATGAGTTCTCTTCTTTTTTTTGCACATCTTGGTATCAGTACAATCTAACCATAGAATTTTACAGTATAGGAGGAGGCCATTCAGCCCATTGCGTCTGTAACAGCTCCTGAAAGAGCTCCCCAGCTAGTCCCATTCTCCAGTCCTCTCTCTTTAGCCCTCTAAATTAATCACTCTCAAACATATATCCAGTTCTCTTGAAACCTCCTATGGAATCTGGCTCCACCACTCTCCTAGGCTATCATTCTGGTAAATCTCCTTTGCAATCTCTCTGGGGCTTTAACGTCCTTCTTTAAATAAAGATGCCCAGTTCTGAACACAATACTTGTTGGGTTGAAGGGTCTGTTTCCATGCTGAACGACTCTATAATCTCAATGAGCTCAACGTTAAATATTGCAGATGAGTGTCCTCCCAATAAATTCCAGTGAATGGAGGTAAACTGGTAGGTTTTCTTTAGGGATTGAGTGGGGGTGGGGCAAGTTGACTGGATACATTGGAGAAAGAGAAAGGGAATGAGATTGAAATGAAGGTTGGTTAGTCTTACAGGAACCTGGTTATCCCTCTGGATCTTTCCTTCCTTTAAGCT
>NC_057730.1:51801221-51835065 GCF_004010195.1 Chiloscyllium plagiosum | reverse complement strand
ATGTTTCTTAGTTACCGCATTTCTGAGCTGCCTTCAACAGCCCGTGTTCTGGAGTGTTGCAATCAGTAATCACGTCGATTAATTTAATAAAAGGGTTTCTTTTTCCCTCGTCGGCCCTGATTTAACCAAATGGAAAACGTAACCGCCAAAGTTCAGCTGAATAAAGTAACGCTGAGATGAAACACGCTTGTTTTGCAGAGACTAGCTCAGAATAAATGTTGCCATTTTAGATTCCCTTGTCAATTTGATGCGAACGATTCTTGTGTTGTCAGTTGGTTCCCATCCATCTATAGACTTTGCAGCGTCTACGTGTGTTTGATTTAATGTTTACATAGCGACTTAAATGTGTTTGTTTGATTGGGGGCCCCTGCTCTGTGTGATTTGAGCTCTGTGTTGTAAATGTATGGACCAAGCTGCAGTGGGAACAATAGTCATTTTATTTTTTTCTCTCTCTGCAGATTTCTGCAATGGTCTTGGCACCTTTTCAGTGCTTCTTCATGAGGTAGTTAGGACAAACGAGGGTGGTTTCAATCAGGGGAAGTCTAAAACATAGGGAGCCATGTTGGATAGATTCCAGATTGAGAGAGACTGGAAGGGGTGTGGGTCTTCACTTGGGGTCCATATTCAGTCGGTTTACCCCGTTAAAATAACCATGCAGGCCCTCAGTAGAGAAGATGAGAAACCTCAAGGAATATGTATATTTAACCTAGTTGAGTCTGTAATAGTGCAGATTCTAATGCTGTTAGCAACACAGAAATGAATATTCTTGCAGTCTGCAGAATCTAGAAATTTCTATAATGTAGAAGGAACTGTAGAGAGCCTGGAATAGATATATTGAGTCTGGACAGTGTGTTGAGTTCAAAACTGAAGGTGGAGGGTTGATGTTATATTCATGAGTAGGACAAATAATCAAAAGCACACAAGAAAATAACTTGACTCCCTAGTGGGTGGCTAATGGTTTGATATCGAGTTATAAAGAAAGATTCTCGACTTTATTCCCAGACACGTGCTGAGTTAGCTATTTTTGACTGAGGTAATGGTAATATTCCCTCTTCCTTCGTCTGAGGCTTCGGTGTTTTGGTTAATTTCTTCATGGGATTATGGGCATCACTGACCTGTACTGCCCTGGGGAAGGGAGTGAGCTAACAATTGCATCCTTGGTATGGAGGGGCATCAAAAATTTGCGGAGTAAGGGACAGGGAATGTCAGTCAATTTCCATTCTTGTGAACCAACCAGCAACCTCCACCAATGACTGACCTGGAGGGCAGACTTGGCTGAGGTGCCATCCATTTTCCCCACCACCTCCTGATCGATTGGGGGGGGGGAAAAGATTGCAATTTCTTAGCAGCTTTCACAACCTCAAGATGTCTCAAAGTGCTTTACAGACAATGGTTTTTTAAATGAACAAATAATTCAAGGCAGCGAAGAAGGTGTTTGACCTGCTTGCCTTTATTAGTCAGGGAGTGGAGTAGGAGTTGAGAGGTCATGTTGTGCTCATACAGACAATTGGTTAGGCCCCTTTTAGAATCCTGCATTCAATTCTGGTCTCCCTACTATAGAAAAGATGTTGATAACTTGAAAGGGTGCAGAAAAGATTTACAAGGATATTGCCAGGGTTTGAACTATGGGGAGATGCTGAAGGGCTGGGGCTATTTTCTGTGGAACATTGGAGGCTGAAGGGTGACCTTATAGAGGTTTATAAAATCATGAGGGGCTTGTATAGGGTGAATAGCCAAGGTAATTTTCCCCAGGGTAGGGGTGCTCTAAACTAGAGGGCATAAGTTTAAACTGAGAGTGGAAAGATTTAAAAGGGACTTGAGGGGCAACCTTTTCATGCAGAGGGTGATGCATGTATAGAATGAGCTGCCAGAAGAAGTAGTGGAGGCTAGTACAGTTGCAACTTATAAAAATTGTCTGGATGAGCACATGAATAGGAAGGGTTTCGAGGGACACGGGCCAAATACTGGCAAATGGGGCTAGATAAATTGTAGGATATTTGGTCAGTATGAGCGAGTTGGACTGAAGGGTCTGTTTCCATGCTATGCGTCTCTATGATTCTATTTGTCTCTTTGAGTCTGCTCCCCCATTCAACAAGATCTGATTATAACCACAACTTCATGTTCCTGTCCACTGCTGATAACCTTTCACCCCCTTATTTACCAAGAAAATGTCTAGGTCTCCCTTAAAAAAAACAGTCAAAATCCTTGCTTCCATCGCCTTTCCAGGAAAAAAGGAGGTTCCAAAAACCCTCTGAGAAAAAATGCACAATATTTCATTCTTAAATCGACAACCATCTTATTTTTATGATTTGGAGATGCCGGTGTTGGACTGGGGTGTACAAATCACACAACACCAGGTGATAGTCCAACAGGTTTAATTGGAAGCACTAGCTTTTGGAGTGCTGCTCCTTCATCAGGTGATGGTTTCGGAGCAGTGCTCCGGAATTCTAACCTGGTGTTGTGATTTTTAACCTTAATCAGTGATCCCTAGTTCTCAATTCCCACAAAGAGGAAATATCCTTTCCACTTCACTTGGTCTAGCCCCTTTTGAAGTGTAGTCATTACTATCAAGAAAGAAACATTAGGGTCTTTTTTTTTTCACAGAAAAATCTGACATCATAACCAGGTAATTGCTTTAGTGATGATGGTTGAGAGTTTAATATTTGCAAGGGCACTGGAGGAAGTTCCATTTGAAACAGCACTATGGGATCTTATAAATCCACTTCAGAGGAGGGTTGATGTTCCTTGATTTAATGGCTGATCTGAGAGACCGGATTTCTGATGGTGTCACAACCCTGGTGCAGGAACATCAGCCTGGATTTTGTGCTCAGTTCTCTAGACTGGGATAGAAAAACACAACCAGAGGCAAGGGTTGTAGCACTGATGGATAAACTAGTTGCCTAAAATCCGTGTCTTGGATCATGCAAAAAAGATAGCCACTTGAATATGAAATCCAAGGAAACATGTTTTAATATGAAGCATTGTAGCAAACTAACCTAAAGCTGGAAACATTTGGACCTTAAGAAAATTAACCATTACCATAGAGAAAAATAATGACTGTAGGTAATCTTCTAAATGTGGTCAGTGGATATTGGAAATACTGTGGGCGACCTTCCAGAGATTATCATCCGGTAGTTTCAATTGACTGGAAGTAGTGAACTGGACCGCTGAGAGTGTAGAAGGTGACACTGCCAGTGCCTCGAGATAATTACCCCCTGTATGCCAGTCCAATGAACTTTTTACAAATGTGGGCTACGCTGGCAGGGAGTGGTGGAGACCGTATTGCCACACGCTGAGTCTGTGAATTCTGGCAAAATTCAGAATGTTCAAGCCCCGGTGGGGCTGCACAAGTGTTTTTAGCCAGGCCTTGGTCCTCCCTAACCTCCCATTCTTCACTCTGTCCACAATCTCCGAATTTCTCCAATTTCAGTTCCTCTCATATTCCCTAATTTAATTGCGCCACCGTTAATAAATGGGCTTTCAATCTCTGGAAGTTCCCTCCCTAAACTGTCCTTTTCTCCCACACCTCTTTCTCAAATGCTTCTTAAATGCTACACCTTTGATCAAACTTCTCATCATCTGTTGTTATATCTCCCATGTGTCAAACTTGATTTGATAACCCTCCTGTCAGCACTTTGGGCCGTTTTATTATGTTGAAGTCACGAGATGAAGGGAAATTGTTGTTATTTGAAATAGAAAATCAATAGGACTTGATTTTATCTGACATTTTAATCAAGATTATTGTTCTTAATACATTACAGGAAATGTGTCATCATAATGGCAATCATTTTTTCACTTTATAGTATATTGTTTTATTTTAATGTTATTTCCATTATTATAGCAGTAGTTTGTTTACTTCCTACCATAGGGAAAATATGGTCACAAAATTTGATAAATGTGCTTAAGAGCGTATTTAAAATGAGAAGAAGTCTAAGTGACAATACAGTTATCTAAAAGGTATTTTTAAATGAGCAAATTTGTGTTACCAATGTTATATTACACTTGTCTGACCTGCTCATTATCCTTTGATGTAGTCATCGGGTAAATTTAACATGGGCCTAGATCACAGTGCTGCTGGAAAAGCACAGCAGGTCAGGCAGCATACGAGGAGCAGGACAATCGACGTTTCAGGCAAAAGCCCTTGCTCATTCCTGATGAAGGATATTTTGCCTCAAACGTCGATTTTCTAGCACTATTCTGATCTAGACTTTGATCTCCAGCATCTGCAGTCCTCAATTTTGTCCAGTTAAATTTAACATGGATTATGTGTTCTTTCCCTTTTTTGGATTGGGCAGAGTACATAGGCTGAATTTCCACTGACAGCTCTTGGTTATTTGTCCAAGTTTTACTGGGATCCCCCATGTAAATTAGGACCTTGGACCCAGGGAAGGTAACGGTGCTTGTGCTGCTCTGTATTTGGAGACAGCTGAACAAGATGTGGAGGGAATCATAACCTTCAACGTTGTATCTATGCAACAGTGCTGTGCATTCAGTCTGCTAAATATTTAATAATTTAATATTTAATAATAGTGAGATAATATGTGACTAATTTCACTTTGAAATATGTGTTGTTTTTGTAGTTATTTGGAATGGGAGATACAATTGTGTATTTGTGATCAATTGGCTGAGAGATCATGCCTGTTCTGTGTCATAGAGTCATAGAGCTGTACATCATGGAAGTAGACCCTTTGATCCAACCCGTCCATGCCGACCAGATGTCCCACCTGCCAGCAGCTGGCCCATATCCCTCCAAATCCTTCCTATTCATATGCCCATCCAGATGCCTTTTAAATGTTGCAATTGTACCAGTCTCCACACTTCCTCTGGCAGCTCATTCCATACACGTACCACCCTCTGCGTGAAAAAGTTGCCCCTTAGGTCTCTCTTATACCTTGCCATTCTCACCCTAAACCTATGCCCTCTAGTTCTGGACTCCCCCACCCCAGGGAAAAGACTTTACTCTATCCATGCCCCTCATGATTTTATAAACCTCCATAAGCTCACCCCTCAGCCTCCGACGCTCCAGGGAAAACAGCCCCAGCCTGTTCAGCCTCTCCCTATAGCTCAAATCCTCCAACCCTGGCAACATCCTTGTAAATCTTTTCTGAACCCTTTCAAGTTTCACAACATCGTCCCGATAGCAAGGAGACCGGGATTGCACGTAATATTCCAACAGTGGCCTAACCAATGTCCTGTACAGCCGCAACATGACCTCCCAACTCCTGTACTCAATACTCTGACCAATAAAGGAAAGCATATCAAGCGCCTTCTTCACTATCCTATCTACCTGTGACTCCACTTTCAAGGAGCTATGAACCTGTACTCCAAGGTCTCTTTGTTCAGCAACACTCCCTAGGACCTTACCATTCAGTGTATAAGTCCTGCTAAGATTTGCTTTCCCAAAATGCAGCATCTCTCATTTATCTGAATTAAACTCCATCTCCCACTTCTCAGCCCATTGGCCAGCTGTTCAAGATCCTGTTGTAATCTGAGGTAACCTCCTTCACTGTCCACTATACCTCCAATTCTGGTGTCATCAGCAAACTTATAACTAAACCTCTTATGCTCACATCCAAATCATTTATTTAAATGATGAAAAGTAGTGGACCTAGCGCCGATCCTTCTGGCACTCTACTGGTCACAGGCCTCCAATCTGAAAAACAACCCTCCACCACCACCCTCTGTCTTCTACCTTTGAGCCAGTTCTGTATCCAAGTGGCTAGTTTTCCCTGTATTCCATGAGATCTAACCTTGCTCACCAGTCTCCCATGGCGAACTTTGTCGAACGTCTTACTTATTGAAGTCCATATAGATCAAAAATACTTGATGCATACAAGATTTGTTTCTAAATTGTTGTAAAATAATGTTATCAAATGTATCAGTGCAAATGGTGGCTACAGTTATTATCAAGGGACAGGATTATAATTCATAAGCATCATTTTATTTTGAAATTCTACCCAGTTTCACCCACTTTTCAAACATAATGTAAAAATTGATGAATTTTGCAAGGGCATATCTGTGCTCAAAGGACATCTGAACTTTGTTTGACATATTATCTTCAGACAATGTTCATTTGTACATAAAATGTGACTGAAAGAGGCATTAAGACTCATAATATTTTAATGATCGACATAATGTCATGATTTGGGCACCACTGCATACAAAAGCCTTTTCCCTGGTCTAACCAATGGCTTCCAACAATAGGTGTTTCTTAACTTTAAATAGTTTACCACTTCCTGGCTCGAGAACACTCATGGGGACCACTTCAAGCCGCTTACTACTTCCCCAACCCAGCATTCTCCACAAATATCTACTCCTCATTATGATTTACCATATTGGCTATTGTCCTGCTAAATCCATTCCGTCGTTGAGTCCAATATTAGGACCAGCTTTTATTAGCCAGGCCAACATGCTGAAAACATTTAGTCTAGAACCTTCAACTGAAGATAAGTAAAGGATCAAAAATTATTGAAGGAAATGACTTTTCATTGTTATTTATAGTCTTCTTGGAAGAAAGGGGAAGGGACTTTGGGTCTTTAGGATAACGAAAGATGACATGGTAACTTAATGATTAGCATTGTGTCCTGCAGTTCTGGAGGCTGAATGGCCTCCACAGTTCTCTCGAATGGAGAATGTGGCATTTTCTTAAAGGATAAACAATGATTGGCTGAACTCATTGGCTGAAAATGTGTTGCTGTAAAAGCGCAGCAGGTCAGGCAGCATTCAGGGAACAGGAGAATCGACGTTTTGGGCATAAGCCCTTCCAGCAACACATTTTCAGCTCTGATCTCCAGCATCTGCAGACCTCACTTTCTCCTCAATGAACTCATTGGCCTTTGCCTTCATGATGTTTGCTCTGAGAAGAGAGAGACTTTCTCTGAGGGTTGTGTGACTTAGGAACTCTCTGCCTCAGAAGGAATTGGAAGAGAAGTGACATTAAATATTTTTTAGGAAGGAGATAAATTCTTGTTAGGCAGGAGAATCAAAGATTTTTTTGGCAATACAAACAAAGCAGCCATAATCTTATTTAATGGCAGTAGCTGAAAATGTGTTGCTGGAAAAGCGCAGGAAGAAGGGCTCATGCCCGAAATGTCGATTCTCCTGCTCCTTGGATGCTGCCTGACCTGCTGCGCTTTTCCAGCAACACATTTTCAGCTCTGATCTCCAGCATCTGCAGCCCTCACTTTCTCCTTAAATGGCAGTAGACCAGCTTCAAGAGGCCACTTGGCATACTTTGTTCCTAATTTGTATTATCACGTCTTAAATTATTCATCTCTTAAATGGGGTTCAATTCAGCCTGGTTTAGATGTACAGTCAGTTGGAAGTGTAGCTATGTTGACTTGTAATGGATTTCAAAGGGCTGGTTCATTTGAAAAATAAGTTTCAAGTTCACTTCTAATGTTTATGTTTATTTTTTGGAATTTGTAAATCGTGAATGGAGGGATGCAGTAGGTTAGTACACTGCATTCTGAGAGGAAGTGGATTTGAAGGAGGCAGTTTTGGAATTACAAAATATGTTGGGCAAACTGTGTTTTGAGAGCAGAATAACAGAATTTAATGCTTTAAAGAATGGTACATAGGTAGGATTAATGGATAACATGCCCTTCGGCCCAACAGGTCCACACGGACCCGTCGAAGCACAACCCGCCCAGACCCATTCCCCTACGTTTACCCCTTCACCTAACACTATGGGCAATTTAGCATGGCCAATTCACCTAACATGCACATTTTGTGCAGAATGAAGACCTAATTTAATCCTTTAACTCAAAACAGGCTAATCGTGTTCCATGCTTATTCTGTTTGTTCGTAAACCTCTCCCAATAATAAATAAATTTCCCATTAGCATTCCAGGAATTATCTCTGTCACGTGGGTTTTTAAAAACTGATGTCTCCAGAAATGCTAACAAGTTACTCATTAAACTCCCTTCATTCACTCGGTCCACAATTAATATGCCACTAGTTTAAAATCCAAATTCTATCAGTCATACATCTTACATCACAGATGTTGTCACTCCACATTAAGTAGACCTTTGGTTGCTAGAAAACAAGGGAGGCATTGGAGGAAATAAGGAGGAGAATCAAATGCTATTCTTTGGTATTGGAGGCTGTTTCATAAATAAAGACTAACCAAACCTGGGCTTTTCCATTTAGAAAGGAAATGTGAGAGTGAACTTCTGGAAATAAACAAAATTGTTAAAGCAATGGGAAAAGCAAATCCTGAGTCGTCTACATCGATTGACGAGTGAAAGAAGGGTCATAGGTTCACACTTGTAAAAGGTAAATTTGACATTGATGTGATGACATCCACAAAGCAACTAGCACTGGTAATAGGTTTCTGGGTAAATTAGTAGGAATGAATCTCAGAATCCCATGGGGGGGAAAGAAAAAATCAGTTTGATACTAGAATTGTAGGTTGTAGCATCAAACTGGATCAATAAACTAAGGTAAGGCTGATTGACCTTTCTTGGTAATTGCTTTATGATCTGAACATTTTCATCTCTAAACTGGGTTTACTCCAGTATGGCTTAGATGAAAATTTTTTTAGCATTTACAATCCTCATAAATTATTTGTTTATAGTCAATTACCTGCAAAAAACGTAATATTACTACAAAAGTTCCCAAGGTTGCTAGGATAGTGGAAATGGTAATTTCAGAAATTTTCCTAGTCTTATTATTATGGTGAGACACAGAAAGAATGGAGGAGAGGTTGGTAGCTGCAAAATCCTGGAAGTTGGATTTTGTGGGTTTCCTGTTGAACTTAGTTGCAAGGCCTCTTTGAATGCGTCCCAATTGGGAATCGGACATTGTGTGATTGCAGGGATGGAGCAGGAAAGCTTAGTGGACCAGACAAGGGAACTCTTCTTGGCCCAAAAGCTGTGCAGAAAAATACCATTCTGATTCTTGGGATGGCAGGGCTGATGTATGAAGCGAAATTGGATTGGTTACAACTATATTTATTGGTGTTTGGAACAATGAGAGAGACCTCATAGAAACTTATAAAAATCAAGCAGGGCTAGGCAGGGTGAATGCAGGAAGGACATTCCTAATGATCAGGGAGTCCAGAACTGGGGGTCACAGTCTAAGGATATGGCAAAGCCCCATATCGGAAGGATGTTGTGAAACTTGAAAGAGTTCAGAAAAGATTTACAAGGATGTTGCCAGGGCTGGAGGGTTTGAGCTACAGGGAGAGGCTGAATAGGTTGGGACTATTTTCCCTGGAGTGTCAGAGGCTGAGGGGTGACCTTATAGAGATTTATAAAATCATGGGAGGCATGGATAGGATAAATAGACAAGGTCTTTTCCCCAGAGTGGGGGAGTCCAGAACTAGAGAGCATAGGTTTAAGGTGGGAAGGGAAAAATATAAAAGGGACCTAAGGGACAACTTTTCCATGCAGAGGGTGGTGTGTGTTATGTAGAATGAGCTGCCAGATGAAGTAGTGGAGACTAGTACACTTTACAACATTTTAAAAGGCATCTGGATGGGTTTATGAATAGGAATGGTTTAAAGGGATATAGGCCAAGTGCTAGCAAATGGGACTAGATTCGGTCAGCATGGACAAGTTGGTCCAAAGGTTTTGTTTCTGTGCTATACAACTGACTCTGACTCTATTTCTGATTGAGATGAAGAGAAATGTCTTCACCCAGAGAGTGGTGAACCTTTGAAATTCTCTGCCACAGAAAGTGATTGAGGCCAGATCATTGAATGTTTTCAAAAAGGAGATAGATACAACTTTTAGGGTTGAATGGATTAAAGGGTTTGGGGAGAAAGCAGGAATAAGGTATTGTGTTGGATGATCAGCCATGATCCTATTGAATAGGGATTCGGTTTGACAGGCTGAATGGCCTACTCCTGCTACTACTTTCTGTGTTTCCAAAACCACTGCTGTCCAGTCATTGCCTGTGAGGATCAAGAAATCCTCCAGTGTTAAATCTGGAACTCTGAGAAAGTGACCTTCAACATGCAGCCATATTAACACATTTTCAGGCCTGGCCTGTTTCTGTGGAATGGGTTCACCTGCCAATCCTTCTCTGATAAAGCCAGCTGTTGGAGGAGCTTGGGGCCAGGTTTTATTTTGTTGAAACCTTCAGCATCAATCCCCAACCCCTGCTCAATCTCAGGGATGCAGAAAAAGTCTCTGGTGGTGCTCACTACACAATATCAGAGTCTGACTGTCTGGCATCACCATAGCTCACCTACTGTTCTGAAAATTTATCTTTATTCTGTTGAACAGAACAATTTGTGTCCCTTAAAGGTGCCAAAGCGTTTATATTTTTATTGAGGTTGTCTCTGCTCATCAAGGTGAAAGACATGATTTCACTTGTTTATTGAGGGTTAAAGTTAATCGGTGTTACTCTTGGTAATATTTACAAAGGTGTAGTGAGAAAATGGTCTTCCGAGGTTTGGATGGTGATGTGTTGTAGGAGCAGAGTAAACGGAAAGCTGAGTTCCTCCCTCCACAGATTCTGCCTCACCTCAGTACTTCCAGCACCTTCTGTTTTTTTTTCAGATTTTCACTATCCACAGTGTTTTGCTCCTGTTTCTGTGCTCTGCACGTTCTCCTTTTACCTCCTGTGATCTGGCTTTAATGTCACGTACCAGAACATTTTGTAGTCTTTCATGTTGAACAAAGACAATCTCCACAAAAGAGTAAACCCTCTGGCACCTTTTGAGGGTCATGAATTGTTCTGTTCAGCAAAATAAAGATAATTTTTTAAAATCAGTGAGCTATGATGATGCCAGACAGTCAGACTCTGATATTGCATAGTGAGTACCACGAGAGACTTTTTCTGCATCCCTGATTGTACCCTTTGGGATGCTAGTCAGCCTCCCTGCTATAAACAACAATCTTAGCAAGCATCAGAGCAGGAATAGGCCATTCTGACCATCAATCCTGCCCTACAATTCAGTACAATCATTGCTGAACATTTGCTTCACTGCCTTTTTCCTCACACTGACTCCATATCCCTTTGTCATTGTTATTTAGAAATATTTCAATCTCGACCTTACTGACAGCTTCCACAACTCCCTTGGGATAGAAAATTCCGAAGATCCTCTGAGTGGAAAAAAATTATCTCAGCCTTAATTCATCCTGTATTGAAATGGTGTGCCTTGTTCAAGACTGCAATAATCAAGTGAAACATCTGAACTGCATCTACCCTGTCAATATCTTTGAGTATTTTATAAGCTTTGTCTAAATAGATCATGTGCTCATTTTGTAGATGATCTGCTGATGAGTCCATGGATTGTATTGGTCTTGAAAGAGGAAAATAACATAAAATTTGTTATAGGCTTCTTTAGCAAGGTCATACTCCAAGGTGTGCAATGTTGAAATCATATACATTCCATTCCAGTGCTAGCCTACAAAGAGGAGATGTATGTCATTGCTGCGTATTGCTTCATTCAATCTGCATTACAAGCCACATCATGCATTAAATATTCATGCAGACTGTAGGACCCAGCTGGTGTGTTTAGAGATGGGATTTAGACCTTTAAGATTGTTCCCCCCCTCTTAGGGATAGATTTGCTGCTCACTCCCAAACCTCCCACTGTTTTACAGGAACAGCCTGCCTGCTGTGTCCCCCTTTGAGACTCTACTCACCTCCCATCTGCCTGTGAGTGGCAGGAATAGTTCACTATGTCAATCTCAGCAGATTACCTTGCTCATGCCTAGGGTGGGCTACTCCAACACTGGACCCTTCTCCACACCAGGCACAATACTCGAGGATCCACCAACCCCGACCACCTGCCTGGTGCTGCTTCCCTGCCCTGGCCTTGCCGTCAAGACCAGCACACCCGACGGCCTCTCCTGTGGCGGTTTCCCCCACTCCCCTCACCTTCCCATGAGGTTTGTACCTATGGGTTTTGGTGACCATGTGCAATTCCAGCAATGCCCACCGCTTCTGGTGGCGCTGTTGGGTCCACAGAGCTAGATAATCTGATCGTCTGGCAGCTCTCTCTGGTCTGGGGCTTGCGCCGTAGGGTGAGGGGAGTCCTGACTCTTGTTGGCTAATGTTCCATGGAATGTTAATGTCTGTGTGGATGCTGTGATAGGCAAGGCTGTGCATGTATATAATCCTTTTCACAGTGACCAGCCAATGAAAGAGGTTTTGATGTGTAGATGCTGTTGTAATGTAGGAAACATGGCAACCAATATGCATGTAGCAAGCTCCCACTAACAGCAGTGTGGACATGATCAGATTTTATTTTCCTGAGATATTGTTCGCGGGACAAATATTGGTTGGCACCCCTTGGAAAATTCCCTTGCTCTTCCATCATCGGATCTTTTGCACTGGCCTGAGCAGGCAGTATCTATGGTTTACTGCTTTATCAACATCACAGGTCTCCCTCAATTCTGTACCAGAACATGCATCTTTATATTTACACATATGCCATGCATTCAAGATGACGAGTCCCTGCTAGGTAACGTGCTCTGCTCGCTCCCTCTCAGATAGCATGTTATAGACTGAATGCTTCTTTAATATCCTGCATGGCAGCTAGACTTCCACTTAAGTAGCTATCAAGAAAGTAATTCCTGAAGCACAGGGCTCCACCTCTCACCCACCAGCATGGTGTTTAATTAAACGTGCATTTGAAACAGTCTTGAAAAGGTTCGCCAGGCAGACCCAGGGTGTGGAGGAATAGTCTTATGGCTAAATTTCCAATGACACCAAGCTGGTTAGGGACGTCAAGAGGGACAGTGTGGCAAAGATTCACAAGTTTTGTTCTTGGGATGAGATGGTTGCTCAATGATGAGAGGCAGAGTGGAGTCTGTATCTCTGGAATGTAGAAGACTGAAAGGTGACCTCACTGCAAGATTATGAAAGGATCGGACAGGGTAGAAACTGAGAGGTTGTTTCCCTCTGACTGGAGAACCTAGAACATGGAGACAGAGTCTCAGGATAAGGAGCCAATTATTTACAACCTAGATATTTAAAAACTCTCTCTAATGATGGTTGAGACTCTTTGGAATTTACTCCCCCAGATAGTTGTGGAATTTATCATTGAATGTATTTAAGACTGGGAGAGGTTTTTGCATCTTTTGGGAATTGAAATGAGGGGAATTGGTGGGAAAATTAGATTTAGGACCAATGGAACAGGAATAGGGTATTCAGCCCCTCGAACCTGTTCCAACATTCAGTGAGATCAGAGCTAATCTGTGCCCTAACTCCATATACTGCCTTTGGCTTATACTTCATAGTTTTGCTTAGCAAAAAACTTACCTATTTCAGACTTAAAATTAACACCTGATCCTACATCCACTGCCAATTATGGAAGAGAGTTCCAAACATCTACCACTCTTGTGTGTAGAAGTGCTGTCTTGAGTTGTCAAGCTCTAATTCTCGGACTACGTGCCCAGCTCTGGAATCCTCAACTAGTGGAAAACCAGGAGCAGCATGGTGGCTCAGTGGTTAGCACTGCTGTCTCACAGCGTCATGGTCCCAGGTTCAATTCCAGCCTCAGGCAACTGTCTGTATGGAGTTTGCACATTCTCTTCATGCCTGTGTGGGTTTCCTCTGGGTGCTCCAATTTCCTCCGATATTCCAAAGATGTGCAGGTTAGGTGAATTGGCCATGCTAAATTGCCCATAGTGTTCAGGAATTTGTAGATTAGGTGCATTAGTCAGGGGTAAAATTGGGATAATAGGGTAGGGGAATAGATTTTGGTGAGTTGCTCCTCGGAGTGTCGGTGTGGACTTGTGTGGAAATAGGCCGTTCGGCCCAACTAGGGATTCTAATTTGTTCAAAAAAATTCCAGTTTTGTTTATCTGTCCTGTCTTTGCCTGTTAATATCTTCAAGATTTCAATCCATTCAACCTTCAACCTACTAGATTCTACAGCAAGCAGGCCCAGTTTGTGTGATCTGTCCTGACAATGTAATTTCTGAACTCCAGGTATCATTCTTGTAAATTTATGCTGTACTCCTTCCAATCCTTTCTAAGGAGTGGTGCCCAGATCTGCTGTTTGTACTCCAAGTGGGCTGTAATCAGGATTTTGTATAACTACAAGCTAGCTTCTGCATCCTTGCACTGCAGTCTTCTAGATATAAATGTCAGCATTCCATTAGCTTTCTCAATTATTTTCTGCTGCTGTTTTTAAAGACCTATGCACCTGAAATCGAAATCTGTCTGGAAAACCACTATGTAACTTTATGTTATTGAGAAGGTACCCTGACCTACCCTTTACCAGCTCAAAATGGATAACCTCAAACATGCTTTCTTTAAACTCCATCTGTCAAAGTTTTGTCCATTCACTTAATCTATCAATATCTCTTTGTAATTTTGTACTATCATGTACACTGTCTACAATGTCATCTAACACTGTCAATCAGCTACTTTGGCATAGAAAGTCATAGTCCAAGTTGTTAATGAAGACATTTGGAGTTCTACGGAATGGAAATTTTCAATTGGTCCAACTCATCTGTGCCGCCCAGATATTCTAAACTAATCTAGTCCCATTTGCCAGCACTTGGCCCATATCCCTCCCTATTCATATACCCATCCAGATGCCTTTTAAATGTTGTAATTGTACCAGCCTTCTGCTCTACCTCTGGGCACCTCATTCCATACAGGCACTACCCTCTGCCTGAAAAAATTACTCCTTAAGTCCCTTTTAAATCTTTCCCCTCTCACCATAAACGTATGCCCTCTAGTTGTGGGCTCCCCCACCCCAGGGAAAAGACCTTGTCTATTTACCCTATCCAATACCCTAATGATTTTATAAACCTCTAGAAGATCACTCAGCCTCCAATGTTCCAAGGAAAATAGCCCCAGTCTATTCAGTCTCTCCCTATAGCTCAAACCCTCCAACTCTGGCAACATGCTTGTAAATCTTTTCTGAACCCTTTCAAGTTTCACTGCATCCTTCCTATAGCAGGGAGACCACAACATGACCTCCCAACTCCTGTACTCAATACTCTGACCAATAAAGGAAAGCATAGCAAATGCCTTCTTCACTATCCTATCTACTTGCGACTCCACTTTCAAGGAACTATGAACTTGCACTCCAAGGTCTCTTTGATCAGTGACATTTTCTATGCCCTTAGGATTAAGTGTATAAGTCCTGCTCTGATTTGCCTTAGCAAAATATAGCACCTCACATTTATTTAAATTAAACTTCATCTGCCACTCCTCAGCCCATATAGCCCATCTGATCAAGGTCTCCTTGTGATCTGAGATAATCTTCTCCACTGTCCACTACCCCACTAATTTTGGTGTCACCTACAAACGTGCTAACTATACCTCCAATGTTTGCATCCAAATCATTTATATAAATGATGAAAAGCAGTGGACCCAGCACCGATCCTTGTGGCACACCACTGGTCACAGGCCTCCAGTCTGAAAAGCAACCCTCCACCACCACCCACTGTCTTCTACCTTTGAGCCAGTTCTGTATCCAAATGGCTAGTTCTCCCTGTATTCCATGTGATCTAACCTTGCTAACCAGTCTACTGTCTGGAACCTTGTTGAACACCTTGCTGAAGTCCAGAAGATCATGTCCACTGCTCTGCCTTCAACAATCTTCTTTGTCACCTCAGAAAACTCAATCAAGTTAGTGACACACAATTTCCCACACAGAAAACCATGTTGATTTTCCCTAATCAGTCCTTGACTTTCCAAATGCAAGTAAATCCTATCCCTCAGAATTCCCTGCAATAATTTACCCACGATTGACTTCAGACTCACCCGTCTATAGTTCCCTGACTTTTCCTTACCACCTTCCTTAAATAATGGCGCCACATTAGCCATCCTCCGGTCTTCTGGCACCTCGCCCCTGCTGTTGATAAATATCTCAGCAAGGGGCCCAGCAATCTCATCCCTAGCTTCCTACAAAGTTCTGGGATATACCTGATCAGGTCCTGGGGATTTATTTACCTTTATGCGTTTTAAGATGTCCAGCATCTCCTCCTCTGTGATATGGACAAATTACAAGATATCACTCTCCACTTCCCCAAATCCCCTACCTTTTATGACCCAGAAGATTAGCAATGATCGTATTGGCAGCTGGAATAGGTTTGAAAAGAGAGTATGACCAGTTCCTGGCCCTGTTTTTGATATTCTGCGCTTGTTCGAAGAGCTCTCCATTTATCATAAATCTCAATTGTAAAGTTGAAGGTTTTATGTGCTGTGTTCTGGGCTCATCTCTTGATGCCTGGATTCTGTGTGGCTGTCGCACATGGAAGTGGATAGTGCAGAGGGAGCTGCTGTTTCCTATTGCTGAAAAATTGCTTTGTCATCTTTAGTGTTGGAGGATCTACTGTATGTTTAAAGATTGATCTGCGAATAATTTATTGTTACAATGTCTATTTGTGAACCATTCCCTGCCCCTTTGAACACTGCAAAAGTAGCATCATTGAAAAATTATAGATTTGAATTAAAAAAAAACATAGCGGTCAGCGCTGTTGCTATGGGTAACTGTATAAGAGTCTGCTGTCCAAGGCAGGATTACAGGCCTTCTCTGAAGGAGACCCTTGTTGGTGTGAATTCAGCTTTTGAATTTGGCATTTTTATTCAGCAGTGTGTCACATGAGCAGTATAATGGGTGTTTAAAATTCAAGAATTTCACAAACGCACGTTAGTAGAAAATGCCCCTTGGAGTGAAGCTTTCGGGAAGAGAGAAGCTGCATTGTTATATATAGGCAATGTTGTTGTTCAAGTAAATACAGCGACTTGTTTGCTGGAGTATCTAAGATGTTGCAATCTAATTGTTTCGTGAACATAGGGTCTGTTTACTTACAGGCCAGTTAAGAAGCTGGTGGTCTGTGGTACACTGGTCGAATCTGTGTGGACCAAATGCTGATTTTATAAATGCAACTGAAGCAGTGTGTTCGTCATCCTAAGTTTGAGTCTTTTGAAATTTTTTTTCAGTAGGTTCTAAGCTACTTAGTGTCAGATTCACTGCGATGGTGTACCAGATGAAACTGAGATTACATTGCTGAAAGAGATTGAACGGAATTAGGTTTTAAGTAATTTGCTGATTAAATAAGTCATTTGTTTTTATAATGGTTTCTGGAAATGAATCTTTATCTAATGTTTTAATATATTGTAGATAGGCAAGTAAAATTTGGAAAAAAAAAACCTTTTCATCTTGAGTTTTGGGGGATCTTGCCTGTGTCTTTGTGGGCTGGGAGGAAAAAAGTGTAAAATCTACAGATCAATTTCTACATGTAAAGCCATTCTCAGTTCCTTCAAATTCTGCAAAATTAACATAATTGAAAAATATTGATTTGAAACTTGAGGTCCACAAACATACCAGTCATCACTGCCACTATTGGTAACTGAAATGGTTTACAGCTTCAACATCCACCCCCCCCCCCCACCCAAAAACCCCCATGCAGTCCTGTCACATAACTCTCTATCTTCATGAAGCCAGATGTGTACAGATGCAGTCAGACTCAGTCTCCACCTACCCTTTGACATTCCCTGTTGCTGCCGACCCTCATATCAAACACACCCTCCCAGCTCTCCCACTTGCCCCTCCCAGGGCTCAGGAGATCAGCACCAGGAGACAGGTAGAGGAGGTTTGAGGTAGAGGGTTGAGAATACCAGCAGCATGCTGGGGAGGTGTTGAGCAGGAAGGTCACCAGGAACCATGAGCACAAGGGGTATCTGAGTGTTGGAAGTGGGAGAGGGCAGTCCACAACATTGATGATAGAGACATGAGGCCCCATGTCACTCCTGATGTGAACCAAAGTTCAAATAGAAACTGCTGACACTGAGTACACACCATAAAAACAGAATGTCTTAAATCAGGACCATTTTAAAACAGGCTCCAGCATAATGATATCTGTGAGCATTCTTGTTAATCTGGGCACCGTGAGCCAGTGTTGGACAACAGGTACACAACAATATTGTAAGTTGTAGGTGAAATCGTGTTTGTGCCAGTGGACAGAGTCCGAGCCAAGTGAACGTTCTGTCTGCTTTCAGTTTGGCTTCAGAAGTTGCAGAGGGAGCCAGATGTAGATTTGCTCATTGAACTGGAAGGTTCATTTTCAGATGTTTTGTCACCATACAAGGTAATATTTTCAGTAAGCCTCCCGATGAAGCACTAGTGGTGTAGCCCACTTTCTGTTTATATGTTTGGGTTTCCTTGGGTTGGTGGTGTCATTTCCTGTTCTTTTTCTCAGGGGGTGGTAAATAGGATCCAAGTCAATGTGTTTGTTGTTGGAGTTCCGGTTGGAATGCCATGCTTCTAGGAATTCTCGTGGGAGCCTTTTCAGAGTGAGTTTGGACTCCGCCATCTTTGATGCAGGCAGGTGTCTGGGACATTGGTTGAGAGTGACGTTACAGACACTGTAGTAGTATGTGGGTTGGGGTGAGCAGCTCTTTAAGTTGAAGAACAATTGGGCACTCAGTGGGGTTTCTTTTTTGCAGATTGTGCAGACTTTCGTTGTCATTCCTGAAAATGGCAATCTAGACTGATTTTCAACTCTGCTCTGTGTTTTGCCAATTATCTCTCTGGCAGTACTTGCTGCTGGCAAAATCTGCTGCTTAATTGGCTCTCTAATAGAAACTTCTGTCCAACGAGGAAAACATTCCATCCTGAATGTACCCTCCACTTTTCTACTGATTTGCTCTGATTTAGTTTCATCTTTTAAAGTGCCAGTCAGTGGATAAAGTGTTAAATTATTTATTAAAATATAATAAATAATGACTTGATCCATAGAGAAGCTGAACCCAACATTGAGAGAGCCGGGAATTCTATCTGCAGTGCATAAGATGTAGGATTGGAATTGGGCCGTTCAGTTTGCTCAGCCACTCCATGAGATTCTGATCTGGTAATCCTCAACTCCATGTTCCTGCCTTGTCCCTATAACCGTTGGTACCCAGATTGATTGACTGTGTAAGAGACAGTAGTTGATGTAACCACAATCAGTCGTCATATTAGCGCTGATGAAGCACTTGCTTCAGAAGTATAAACTGATTAAATAGCTGTAGGTGATTGTGGGAAAAAAATTAAACCTTACCATTCAAACTACCACCCTGCATCCCAATGTGTGAATGTGTGATGCAATACTGAACCCTTTACAGAAATAAAATTCTGCCGCTCATCCTACTGATTAGAATTGTCTGCTTTCTCAGGTGGGAGATTTGCTGGAAATGCACAAAATACCGAGCAGCCTAGAGAGATCAGATGGGGTGTGGTAGGAAGAGTTCACAGCTTTGGGGTAATTGGCAAAGGAATAATGTTAGGAAGAATTTTTTGTGTACATAGCAAGTGATTAGGAACTGCCTGAAGGTAGAAATTTCCCCTTTTTCGGGGCTGTGTCATGTCAGTTAGTGACTAATATGTAACCCCTTTTGCTCAAAGCGCCTATCACCCACCATCCCAACACGTTAATAACTGGCAGGTAAATGTGAGCAGCCAATCACAGGCCTTGACACTGGCATCTGGACCTGCTGGCCAATCAGAAACTAACAGCTCCTGGGTCCTAAAGACCACAGGCTACACTCCTTTAGTAAGGGGTGCATTGGCAAGAAGTGAAGTTTTTTTTATTATTATGGGGGGAGGGGCCACAGGGAAAATTGGAGGGAAGGATGGTATGGAAGGAGAATACATGTCTACCCCTGATGGCCCCCAGATTGTGGCAAACACGTCAGTAATTGACAAACTATGGTCTTGAAATTGGTGGCGGGACAAGATGGTTGCCCATGAGCCTTCTCACCACCTTCTTCAATCGTTCCACCTGGTAGCCCTCCCCGGGTTTGGCCACCCTGCTAATGCTACCCTTGTGTTGCTGCTGGGGAAAAGACCCAACTACCTGTCCATCTTCCTTCTGCCTATCTGCTTCACCCTCCACTCTGACCTATCACCATCATCCCCACCTTCAACCACCTATTGCATTCCTAGCTACCTTCACCCACCCCATCCCACCTCCTTCCCATTTATTTCTCAGCCACCTGCCCTCTTTCTCCCCCCCCCCCCCCACATTCCCTCTAATCCCTGATGAAGAGCTTATGCTCAAAACATTGATGAGCTGCCAGAGGAAGTGGTGGAGGCTGGTACAATTGCAACATTTAAGAGGCATCTGCATGAGTGTATGAATAGGAAGGGTTTGGAGGGATATGGGCTTGGTGCTGACAGGTGGGACTAGATTGGGTTGGGATATCTGGTCAGCGTGGACAAGTTGGACCAAAGGGTCTGTTTCCATGCTGTACATCTCTATGACTCTATGGTTTATCTATTTCTACATCAGTGGCAAGAACAAAAATTAAAGACTAGTCCCCTGAGTAACATTAGCTTTAAAAAATAAAGCATTGGTCGCATGGACGTTTAAGGTGCCTGGAGTACTGGGCCTATTTTAGAATCAGAACCTGTCAAATGAAAGACTGAAATAGCGAAACATAACATAGTTACAACAAAAGGAGACCATTTGGCCTGCCATGTCCCTGCTGTTCCTCTACAAGATCTGTTTACCTAGCACCACTTCATTGTCTTTTCCCTGATGCCATGTAGATACTTCACCCTTAGATAACTGATTCTCCCTTCAGATCCATGATCAAACCTGACTCCACCAGGCGGGGGGCTTTCCCCTCCCTAGAGGGGCCAAAAAGATTAAATAACGCAGTCGGCCCTGAACAGAGACATGGGTTTAAATCCCATAGCAGTCGCTGGTGGAATTTAAATTCCGTGAGCAAAGGAAATCAGAGCCAGTTTTGGAATCCATGACCAGGTAACTGTTGTGGTAAAAATGCATGTGGTTCGCTGATACTCTAGGGAGGGAAATCTGCTAGGAAATCTGCCTTTCCTAGCTGGTCAGGTCTCCCTAGGACTCCATGCCCCATAGCAGTGCAATTGATACTTAACGTGTCTCTGTTTAAGGGCAATTAGGATTGGAGGGCGCGGATACAGTAAATAGACAAGATATTTTCCCTGGGGTGGGGGGAATCCAAAACTAGAGGGCATCGGTTTAAGGTGAGCAGGGAAAAGTTTAAAAGGGACCTGAGGGACAACGTACTTATGCAGAGGGTAGTATGTGTGTGGAATGAGCTGCCATAGGAAGTGTTGGAGGCTGATACAATTACAACATTTTAAAAGGCGTCTGGATGGGTATTTGAATGGGAAGGAGTTAGAGGGACATGGGCCAAGTGCTGGCAAATGGGGCTAGATTATTTTAGGATATCTGATCGGCATGGACGAGTTGGACCAAAATACCTGTTTATGTGTTGTACATCTCTGACTCGAGGGATGGCGCCAGAACACCCACATCCCATGAAAGAATTTAAAAAATATACAGTAAGGT
This sequence comes from Chiloscyllium plagiosum, assembly GCF_004010195.1. NCBI lineage: Eukaryota > Metazoa > Chordata > Chondrichthyes > Orectolobiformes > Hemiscylliidae > Chiloscyllium > Chiloscyllium plagiosum. The sequence continues at coordinate 51,813,824 of NC_057730.1, read as the reverse complement.
GCATCCAATCAGAATGTTCAGTGCTGGAGGGTTGTCTTGTCCTAGAGTCATATTGCGTGGAAACAGATCCTTCGTCCAACCAGTCTGTGCCGACCATAATCCCAAACTAAACTGGTCCCACCTGCCTGCATTTGGCCCATATCCCTCCAAACATTTCCTATTCATAAACTTATCCAAATACCTTTTAAACATTGTAACTGTACCTGCATCTACCACTTTCTCTGGCAGTTCATTCCACACACCAACACAGAACAAAGTTGCCCCTCTTATCCTTCTTGAAACTTTCTCCTCTCATTATAAACCTATACCTTCTAGTTTTGAACTCCCCCAATCTTAGGAAAAAGACCTTTGCTCTTCACTTTATCTATGCCAGTCATGATTTTCTAAATCTCTGTAAAGTCACCTCTCAACCTCCTATGTTCCAGCCTCTCCTTATAATTCAAGCCCTGTAGTCCCAGCAACACTCTGGTAAATCCTTTCTGAACCCACTCTAGTTTAATCGTATCCTTCCAAAACAGGGAAACCAGAACTGGACACATAATTCTAGAAGAGGTTTCTCCAACATCCTGTACGACCTGAACATAATGTCCCAACTCCTATATTTAATGGTCTGAGCAATGAAAGCAAGCACGCTAAACGCCTTCTTCACCACCCTGTCTATCTGTGATGTGACTTTCAAAGAATTATGTACCTGAACCCCTTGGTGTCTCTTCTACAATACCACCCAGTGCTTGGTAGCTTCTCATTTCCAGGGTAAGAGAATAGAGTGGTACATGACAAGAGGTTAACGAGAGTTTCTTTTCCTCTTGCCATCCCATTTGCTACTTCTGTGACTTCCATTGGGGTCAGGACCCACAGTTTGGGGACTGTTGGCACCAAATGCTTAACTGAAAAGAAACACAGTGCTGGAAAAACTCAGCAAATCTGGCAGCATCTGTTGAGAGAGAAACAGCAAACGTTTTGAGTCCGAATGACTCTCTTCAGGAGTTCTGCAGGAAAATCGTACCGGAGTCAAAAAGTTAATGAGAGCAGCTCTATCGTCCTCTGGGACAGTGGCAACTTTCCATTTACTTTAGTACATTTCTGCTGAAGTGTACACACATGGGGAGGTGCTCCTACTCGTTATTTTGTGATACCTGTTGGAAATGTATGTGGAATGAATGAATATAATGTCCGGGTGAGGACATCTGCTACCCTGAACAGCTGATAACATGCACTGTCAGGATGTGCCTTTGGAATTGCTGCTATTGCCAAATACTGGCTGAATTTGATTTTCAGGTCATGTGCAAGAGACAGGTTTCCAAATAATGAGACTATTGGCATGTCCCAGATTGTGTTTTTTTCCCACATTCAACAGGACTTTGAAGCTTCATGCATATGAAGCTTTGTTCATGGTCAAGAAACATGATCTGCTGGAGAGAATGCACTGAAATTGGCAGCAGTGTGGATATGCAGAGGCCTCACTGCATTCTGATAACTTGACAGACTGTAATGGAAAATCGCTAATGGAAAGAGGTTTGCAGTGTCTTTTATGAAGATCCCTAGTCAATTAATCACCACCTATTCTGGCAAGAAAACACACTAGGCTATCTGAAAAACTGCTGATAAAATGTCGGTGTAAAGAATGACAGTGATGATGTTTTGGAGGGAAGGCTAGTGACATCAAACTTTAATGATAAACAGTCGAAGGGCAGCCTGCAGTTATATGAGAAACAGCTGTACCCGTTGAACTGGACTCAAGAGGATGTGGAAAACATAACGTGGCAAATCTCTGCAGCATACCATTCAATTTGCTACGCTGTTAGAGAGAGCTGTCCAACTGCAAACGGATACACATTCCCAAAATAAAGGAGTCAAGAGATTTGTGTGACCTCAAAGCTTGGATGAGCCCTCATGTGTTTCAGGAAACTCTGAGAACCCAAACCCAATTCCAAACCTTTTAATGGGCTGGGAGGTTGGGAGTCACACAACCTCAAAGTTTCATCTTATTGTTTGCAAACATATGAAAGTTTAAAACTGTAAACTGAAATCAAAGATTGTCTCCAATAAGGGGCTGCTCATTAAAAGACACACGAGGGCAATTTCTTTCTTTGGGAGTGACCTGACCCCTTGGAACCCTTTCCCTGAGAGGCGGTGGTAACAGTATCTTTAAAGATATTGGCCTGGACATTGATGTTATTGCACACTTCTGCAGCAGGTGGGACAAACCCAAGCATTCTGGGTCTGAGGCAGGTTCATTACCACTGTGCCACAAGAGCCCCTGCTAAATACTTCTAAGGCAGAGGTAGATTCTTTGATGATCAGGGGAGGCTGAAATGTGGAGTGATCAGGTCAGCCTTGATCTTATTGCATAGCGGGGTAGGTACAGGACACTGAGTGGCCTGCTCCGGATTTGTGTTCAGAGATGTTATTACATACCTCTGGAATGGGTGAGATGTCTACATGGGCCTCCTGGCCCAGATATGAGCATACTACCACTGCACAACAAGACTCTGTCTCACCATTCTAGGGTGTAGTTTACTGGCATTAGAAGGTGCTGCAGCATAGTCTTCCCCCTGATTGGCCAATTTTCAGGATTTCTAGGTTACGTGGTTGGGAGGGTAAGGACTGACAAAAATGGAAAACTGTTGCATTTTGATATTGCCACTTCCCTAAGTACTCTTACAGCAGAGGAAGAGCATTTTGAAGGTATAATGGAAAAATTCCAGAAGGTTTCTGTGCCTTTAGCGTTGCCAGGTTTATTTCGATTACTTGGCGAATCCCAGAACAAACCTGTCTGTTGTGCTGTGTCCAGTTCTAGTTCCAGTTTAAACTCTCCCTGTAGACTTTTACCTTCCTCTGCGTTTTTAAATGTTGATCCACTTTGGAGAAAAGATGTTTCCACCACCATGTTCCAATAAACCTCTGCACAAAAAGAATTCTCCTGATCTCCCGAATAAAGGCAGAAGATTTGTTGTTTAGTTTAGTTAGGGTATGATGGTTGGCACAGGCTTGGAGGGCTGAAGGGCCTGTTCCTGTGCTGTACCCCTCTTTTTTTTTTTGTTCCCTCTTTGGATTGTGGGAGGAAACTGGAGCACCTGGAGGAAACCCACTCAGGCACAGGGAGAATGTGCAAACTCCGCACAGACAGTTGTCCGAGGCTGGAATTCAACCCGGATTCCTGGCACTGTGAGGCAGCAGTGCTAAGCACTGAGCCACCGTGCCACCCTGATGTTATGAACGATTTAATGTTCTGAATGTTGATAAAATCACATTCCTGCTCGCTCTGCTTCTAAGGGGAATTACCAGGCAAAACTGTCATCACCAGCACCCACCCCCAGCCCCTCCCTGAAGCGGGGGTGTGGGTGATATTTGCTGTGTAGGGAGCTTTCTCTTTGTAGAGTGACCAACTGAAGAAGCAGAGTCACAGGATCATTCAAATTGCTATAGCACTGAACGATGTAATTTGGCCCATCTAGATGAGCATTGTGACTTAGTGTCATTCTGTTGCCTTTCCCTCCAAGTCCTTGCTTTTATTTGAATAATTATCCAATTCCCTTCATTGAACCTGTCTCTGTCACAGTGTATTCTAGACCCTAACTACTTGAGGTGTCAAAAAGATTCTCCCACTTCACCCTTGCTCATTTTGCAAGCGCTTTTTAAATCCCGTCCTCTGGTTCACCTTCCTGTACAAGTAGAACAGCCTCCCTCTGTCCAGCCCGCTCGTGACTTTGGAAGCTTCTGTCAGATCTCTGCTTTGCGGCCTTCTCTCCAAGGAGGATGGTTTCAGCTTCACCACTCTATCTCCGTAATCGAATGAATTTGAAGCGTATTCTGAATCCCGAAGGGATGTTGAAGCATTTGCTGGGAGATTTGTCCAGCAACACCTTCCCTTTCTGTCTACAATTGTCCTTTTCCTTCTGAAAGGCATTCTACACCAGCCACCTGGACCCTTGCTGCACCGAATGCTTTGGGTGTCTTGAATACCAGAGAGAATATATTGCTTGGAGCCTCTGTTCTAGTCTCTGAGGAAACTGCCCTGGCACAAGGCCTCCAGATCCCATTTGATGCTAATTGTGGGAATCGGGAGGCTGATAGTCCCACATTTTACATAAAATAAACTGGAAGGTCTCTTATGGCACAGTGGTAGAGTTCCTACCTCTGAGCCAGGAGGCCTGGCTTCAAGACTCACCTGCTCCAGAGGTGTGTAATAACATCCCTGAATTTAAAAGAAAGTGGAAACATCTGAGTGTTTTTTTCCTTTTTGTGTAGGAGGTGCTTCTGCCATTTTTCTTTAACAATGCAAACTTCTACAGACAGTGAAAAATATCCTAATAATTTTCCTTCCCTGACTGGGAAGCAACGTGCTAATGTATTCCCAGACCGAAAGAGCCTCCAGGCCTGTGTTTCAAGCTGTTTCATCTTGCGTTGCTTGACTTTTCCAGATTACAGTTAGTCAGTCAAATATATCTCCCGTTATTCCAGTCAAATAAAAACCGAAAGAACTGTAAATTGGGGCAAGGGTTGCTGGGTAGAGGGGGAGGGCTCATTGGGACTGCTGGCATCTGTGGGGGTGGGAGCCAAGTTAAAGTTTCGGGCCTGGTGACCCTTTCCTCCAGTTTTTCTCCACAGATGCTGCTGGACCTGCTGGGATTTTCCAGCAGCTTCTGTTTGTGTTCTGTGTTATTCCAGTGATTTTGGTTTGTCTCCAGCATCACCTTTATTTTTAAAAATTTTTTGTAATTATCTCTCTACCTCATTTAATCAGATTCTAGGTCATCGTTTCGCTGGTTATTCAGCTGTTGACACATTACTGTCACCGTCTAACACTTACGATCACCTGCAGTGACTTAATATTCGACCCTCCACTCACCATTTGTATGACATTTTGCTCTCTCTGCCCTTGATCTCTGTATAAACTTTGCGTCTGTGTGCTCTTCCCTCCCGCTATACCTGACGAAGGAGCAGCACTCTGAAAGCTTGTGATTTTAAATAAACCTGTTGGGCTATAACCTGATGTTGTGTGACTTCTGACTTGGTCCACCCCAGTCCAACACTGGCACCTCCACATCATCAGCATTCCCAACTGCAGGGGTCCTGGGACAGTTCCAGCAGTGATGGATCGAGTCTGAGAGTGGACAGTGCTGTTGACCCCGCACCCCAAATCCCAGTCTTTGCCTGGTTGCTTGAATAAGCTGTTGGCAGTATCCACCTCCCTCCTACTCTGTGCCTTGGCTGATTTTCAAAGCTGCTCTTCTGTGCCTTGTCCTCATGATGTCATGGCCTTCTGAGATTCGAAGGGTTTGATATTACATTTGGAGGAGGAGGGGTTGGTTTCACCGCTGGCGTGTGGCATAATAGGACATGAAATATTAATGTCTTCCTGGAGAGAGTGGTTTCTTTAACACTAATGAGCCTCAATTAGTTTTTCCTCTGCCAGGTTCTGAAACAGAAGTCTCTTGATTTAACAGAAAACACTGTTTGAATGTGCTCATTTCACTCTTGGTTGTAAATAGGATTTAATTTTTGTGGCAGTAACATAAATACATGCCCTTTTCCTCCTCTCTTCCCCCCCCACGATTGGTCTTGAGCTGGTCTGGAGAGTGGGGGCAGTGGGCAGGGGAGGATGGGGAAAAATGCAGTCTAATCCTTGACTGCTGCTGCCTTTTAAATTCCCTCTGAATTGGACCATGAGATGTAGGAACGGAAATAGACTGTTGATCCCGTCCAGTCATTCAATGGCTGATCTGATGACCTTCAACTCCACCTTCCTGTCTTTTCCCCATAACTGTTGATTCCCTTGCTGATTTTAAAAAAAAATGTCTTTCTCAGCCATGTATATTCTTAATGACCCAGCCTCAACAACCCTCCATGGTAAAGAATCGCACAAACTCACCACCGTCTGAGAGAAGGAATTTCTCCTTGTCTTTGTCTTAAATGTATGACTCCTTATTCTGGGATTATATTTTCAGATTCTAGACTCTCCCACAAGGGAAAATCATCTTTGTGCATGCAGCCAATGGAGTCCCCTAAGAATCCTGCATGTTTTAATAAGATCATCTTTCATTTTTCTATTTTCCAGTGAGTAGAGGCCCAATTTACTTAATCTATCCTCATGCGATTGCTTCTCCATACCCTGGATATCAGTCAAGTGAATCTTCTCAGGGCTGCCTCCAGGGCTCGTTCTTGAAGCTTTTATCAATGGGAACAATTTCTCCCTATTTACTATATCCAGCTCCCCCTATTATTTTGAAAGCCACTATCAGGATTTTTTTTTTTTTAGCCTTCAACCCAAGGAGAACAGTCCAACATCTCCAATCTCTCCTCCGAATTGAAGCCAGTAGTTATATTACAATTCTGGCCAGGTTTCTGGTTTGAAAACTTCCAAATAAGAAATAGTGATGGCTCAGTGGTTAACACTGCTGCCTCACAGTGCCAAGGACCTGAGTTCGATTCCACCCTCGGGTGACTGTGTGGAGTTTGCACATTCTCCCTGTGTCTGTGTGTGTTTCCTCTGGGTGCTCTGGTTTCCTCCCACAGTCCAAAGATGTGCAGGTTAGATGGATTGGTCTGCTCAATTATCCATAGTGTCCAGGGATGTGCAGGCTGGGTGGATTAGCCATGGGAAATACAGGGTTATAGAATATGGGTCTGGTTCTGGCTGGAATGCTCTTTGGAGGATCAGTGTAGTCTTGATGGGCTGAATGGCCTACTTTCACACTGAAGGGATTCTGTGGAAAGGAAGTACATAAGAAATATTCCCTATTTAAGACATGGATGAGGAGAATTTATTTTGTTGTCACAGAAGTTAATGAGTCTTTGAAACCTCTTCCTTGATAGCTAGTGGAAGGATAATCTTTGCATGTTATTAAGGCAGAGGTAGATAAAACAAGGGGGCGGAATGAAAGGTCATTTGGGATAGGCATGTAACATGGAGTAATCCGAGCAGCCACGATTTTATTGAATGGCCGAGCGGGCTGGAAGGGTGAAGTAGCCTTTTCTTTTTGCAAGGTTTGTGAAGGTTTGTAGCTCAGGTTGAGGTTTAAGGTATAGGTTTGCTCACTGAGCTGTAGGTTTGATATCCAGACGTTTCATTACCTGGCTAGGTAACATCATCAGCGGCGACCTCCAAGTGAAGTGAAGCTGTTGTCTCCTGCTTTCTATTTATATCTTTTTCCTGGATGGGGTTCCTGGGGTTTGTGGTGATGTCATTTCCTGTTCATTTTCTGAGGGGTTGATGGATGGTATCTAGATTTATGTGTTTGTTTATGGCGTTGTAGTTGGAGTGCCAGGCCTCTAGGAATTCTCTGGCATGTCTTTGCTTAGCCTGTCCCAGGATAGATGTGTTGTCCCAGTCGAAATAGTGGGTTTTTTTTATTGTGTGTAGGGCTACGAGGGAGCTGGTGTTCGTGTATCCTGGTAGCTAACTTTCTTACTGTTTGTCCTACGTAGTGTTTGTTAAGCAGACCAAACACAGCCAGAAACCCTAACCACCTTATCATACATCAAAGAAGTTTCAGAAATGACAGCCAGACTACTAAGACCCCTCGGAATCCTAGTAGCACACAAACCCACCAACACTCTCAAACAAAAACTAACAAACTTAGACCTAGTACAACCCATGGACAAAACCAACGTCGTCTACAAAATTCCATGCAAGGACTGCCACAAACACGACATAGGATAAACAGGAAGAAAGTTAGCCACCAGGATACACGAACACCAGCTAGCTGCAAAAAGACATGACCCTCTCTCCCTTATAGCCCTACCACACGGAGGGAAAAAAAAACACCTTTGGAGCAGGTGGGACTTGAACCCCAGGCCTCCTGCTGTAAGGGTAGGGACACTACCTCTGGCGTGCAGAAGGGCCAAATTTACATTCTTGTCTGTCTGGCTTAGAGAGTTTGAGTAGAAATCATTAGCAAGCTTAATAGGTAATTCATGTACAAATTTTAGAGAGCTTTTTAAACAATGGGGATGTGATTTCTTATGGTGCAGTGGTAGTCAAGAGTCATAGTGTCTGTACCTTTTGGGCTAGAAGGTCTATGTTCAAATCCAACCTGCCTCAGACATTTGTAATGATATGTTTGAACTGTTTGCTTCAAAATACATAAAGATATGGCTAAGGGAGACTGGCTGCTTGTATGATATAAAAGGTAGAGCATATTGATTCAACCAGGGTGTGTTCTGGAGTTTTGCAATTGTTAGGACATTATCTAATCTTCTGACTGGTTTTGGCTGATTTGGACATTGATATTATTGTATGTCATTCAGATCCCTTTTTATTAATAGAGCAAAGTTGAGCCCAGATGTTAAAGATGTTGGGAATGGGTCTGTTCCTATCTTTAAATTGTTCAGCGTCCATGATGATAGATTCTAAAGTCCAATCTGGCTTGACAGCAGAGATGATACTCGCTTGGTATAAAGTTTGTGCCACTCTGAATATTTAATAGTGACAGGGTCCACACTCAACCTTTGGAAATTCAGCTGAAAAGTCACCAGCCTGTTCTATTACAAAGCCAAAATGCCGTAGTTACCCTTCAAAAAGAGAAATGAAAGTCATTTGCTCACAGTGAACCTACAGGATAGTGTAGATTTTCATTGCTATCAATGTACGGAGCATATACATTTTAATAAAGTAGACATTTTATTTTATTTGTAAAATGAATGTTTTGGAAGAATTTTAATTCAAGGCATGACTATATTGATAACCTTAGAGGCCTGTTGCTATGGAGAGCAAGATGATCCGTATGGTATGACACCTCTCTCTTGGGATTGTGATGCTGATCCAACTTCGATTGAAGGAAAGTGCATTTTCTCACAGAATCACAGAGCTCTTATGTTGCAGGAGGAGGTCATTGTGTCTGCACCGGCCCTCTGAGCATTTATTACAAACCTCTCCACCTTTTCTGTGCAGCCCTGCACATTGTTTCTGTTTTAAATACATCAGGAAAGGGAAGGGAGAGAGGAGCTGAAGAAAATTGCAGCCTCCAGAGAATTGACACTGAGTAAATTGTTGGAGCTATGGGCTGATGAGTGCCAGGCTCTGATGTACTTTATCTTGGAGTCCTAAAAGGGTGAGATTGTTGATACATTAAAAAATAATTTTCAAAACTTCCCTTGATTTGGGGATGGTTTAATTCATCAGAAGTTAGCAAATGTAACTACTTTATTCAAAAAGGGAGGGAGACAAAGAAACTACAAGCTACTTAGTCACCGGGAAACCTTTAGAAGCTATTATTAAAGAAGTTCGAACAGGGCAGTTGGGTACCTTCAATATAATTGGGCAGAGTCAACATGGTTTTGTGAAAGGGAAAATACATTTGACCGATTGATTGCAGTTCTTTGAAGAGGTAGCGCATGTTGTAGATTAAAGGAAACTGGTGAATGTACTGTACTTCAGCTTCCAGGATTAAAGTGCCATATCAAAGGTTTTTATAGAAAGTACAAGCTCACAGTGGAGGGGATAGTATATTGCTATTGGATAGGCTAACAGGAAGCAGAGAGTAGGTGTAATTTTTTTTTAAAAGTTTGCCATTATACCATGAGTATTGTGAGAAAGTGAAGACTGCAGATGCTGGAGATCAGAGTCAAAGTGTGGTGCTGGAAACGCAGAACAGGACAGGCAGCATCAGAGGAGCAGGAGGGTTGACGTTTCGGGCATAAGCCCTTCATCAGGAATGTTAGGGGTTACCCAAGGGGGCTGAGAAGTAAATAGGAAGGGGTGGGGCTGGGGGGCAAGGTAGCTCAGAAGGCAGTAGGTGGATGCAGATGGGGGGTGATGGCGATAGGTCTGAAGAGCTTCAGGGTGGAGGAGATGACCTAGAGGGGTGCAGAGAGAGAGAGAGAGACTCACTGAGATCCTTGTAGAGGGAGGAGGAGAACTTCTTCAAGGTGGGCATCCTTAGAAGAGGCTTTGCTGCAAGGTTATAACGACTCTGAGAAAGTGAGGACTGCAGATGCTGGATCATCAGGAATGTGTGCAAAGGCGCCCAAGGAGGTTGAGCGACAAATAGGGGGGTCATCTGGAATGTGGGGGGAGCTCATCATCCTTATCTCTCAGCCCCTTTGTGGCATTATCTGCAACATTCCTGATTAAGGGCTTATACCCGAAACGTCGACTCTCCTGCAGCTCGGATGCTGCCTGACCTACTGTGCTTTTCCAGCGCCACCCTTTTTGACTACCATGAGTATTGTGCCTCATAGATTGGTGCTGGCACTTCACCAGTTTATTGTTTGTTTACATGATGTAGCTGAAGGGTTGGAAGGGAATGTTGTCAAATTTGCTGACAGCACAAAGACAGTATAAAGGACTCATGGCGGTTACAGAAAGATATCGATAGGTTGTGAGTGTGCAAAAATGTGGCAGATGGAGGTTAATCTAGGAAAAGTATATTGTTTATTTTGGCAGGAAGAATAAAAACATGTTTTATTAATAGTGAGAGTTTTAGAGATTGGCACTGCGAATGAGTTGCAGAAGATGAGTATGCAGGTACAATAAGTAATTGGGAAAGCTCATGGAATGTTATGTTTTACCACGAGGGGAATAGAACACAAAAGCAGTGAGGCTATGGAGCCATATCTGGGGTACTTTTATTCACGATTAGCCTCCTTATTAAAGGAAGGATGTAAATTTGGATGTAGGCAGACGTTCAGCAAATGTTTACTGGGCTAAACTGAAACATCTGGTGTTTAACGGGGTCGATATGGAAAGGACATTCTGCTTTGTGAGAGAATCCAGAACTGGAGGTCACTGTTTATAAATGAGGTCACCCATTTACCACAAGAGAACTTTTTTTTTAAAAGAGTTGAAAGTCTTTGGAACTCCCTTCCTCACAAGGCAGTGGAAGCAGAGTCTTTGACTATTTTTTAAAATCCCGAGGTAGATAAGCTTTGGATAAGCAAGTGGGTGAAAGGTTATCAGGGAATGGCAGGAATGGGGAGGTATGTGATGTCGTGATCTTATTGAATGGCAGATGAGGCTCAAGGGATTGAATAGTCTATTCTTGCTCTTATTAATATATTCCTGAGAGAAAACCAGCTGGAAGGCTTGCTTATTGCTAGTGGAGTTTGTTGGAATCCCAGTGTTCCTCATGGAGGTTTGTGATAAAAAAGTCAGTCAGCAGAGTTAACACACAAAGCTGTGAGGAGGCAGTTGGACCTATCAACAGCCCAAACTAGGAGCTGAGGCCTTCACTGTTATTGAGGGTTGTGAAATAATAAAAGGAATCTTCATTGAATCTTATTTGTGAATATAACTGGAAGCCTGAGGAGAACAATAGTGATTTCAGGAGAGCTGTGGCATTCCTTTTGGATCATTCATATGAAAAATGAATGAACTTTCAAGATGCTGTAAAATAAGGGAACTCTGAGGTGAGGGGATGGAATAAGAAGTAGAACAGAGCTTTAGCATTTGTATTTTTTATAAGCTATAGTGTTAATGGGGCGTCTGGTTGGATATCTCATTTTATAACATAAAGTTTGGTCTTCTGATAAGTGGGCTGCTGGCATGCCAACATGTGCCAGGAAATAAAACTCCAACAAGTAGAAAAATCTAACTGTTGTCCTTCAACACTCAATGCCATTACCCTTGCTGAATCCCCCGTTACCAACATTCTTGGGGGTCACCATTGACCAGAAACATAACGAGACCAGTCACATAAATACTGTGACTACATGAGCAGGTCAGAGGCTGGGAGTTCTATGGTAGATAACTCACCTCCTGTCTCCCCAAATCCTTTCCACTATCTACAGAGCACAAGTCAGGAGTTTGATGGATTCGGTCCACTTGAGATTGTCCAGGATGAAACAGTTCATCTCAGCATTAAATCCACAACCTTAAATATTCAGCAGTCCACTGTTGATGTACTGACTGGTTTTGGCTGATGTGTACTGCCTGCACGATACAGAAACAACGTCCCCCACTGTCACTTGCTCTTCCATAGTCCTCCCCATCCTGATGTGGACAGACATTCGTGGTTCTGTAGCTAACTGTACCGGGCGTGGCTGTCCCTTCACCAGGTGGACTGCACTTTTAGAAGAAATACTGTTTTATATGCTGTTGCATTGTTTTGGATCTTTGGAAAAAAAAATCAAATCAACAGCAGTTTAAAAGGGAGAAGAGCAGACAAAGGAAGCACATGGTGAGGACAGTGCGAGAGAGAGAGAGAGAGAGAACCTGCACAGTTACTGCCTTTGCTGTTTGAATTCGTGTATTGCTGGACATTGGAGTGCATCTGGGAAAGTTCACAAACAGGGAAATTCACAACTAATCTTGGAGGAACTGTTGGGTGAAGTTCACAGCACAGAATCAGATAAGTTAATTGTTGTTTTAAGTCTGTCCAAGAGAAAGGCTGCAGTAGTGAGGATAGTGGATTCTTTCTTGATTATATGTTTTTTGAGAGAAGTCTCTTGATTAAACTTAAAATATAAACCATAGCTATTAATTTAACCTGGGGCAGTGTTTGTAGAGGAATAAGACGGTGTTATTTTCTGGGTCTGTAGATTGTGAAGGTGCAAAAATGGCCTTTGCAGTGATATGTACTTCTTGTCAGATGTGGGAGTTTAAAGAGAGTTTAAGGGTTACTGCGGATTATATCTGCCATAAATGCTGTTGGATACGAA
>NC_057730.1:51798966-51800453 GCF_004010195.1 Chiloscyllium plagiosum | reverse complement strand
AAATTTGCTAGAGCTGCTCGGGAGGATTTAAACTAGTAAGGTGGGGGGGTGGGACCCAGGGAGATGGTGAGGAAAGAGATCGATCTGAGATGGGTACAATTGAGAATAGAAGTGAGTCAAACAGTCAGGGCAGGCAGGGACAAAGTAGGACTAATAAATTAAACTGCATTTATTTCAATGCAAGGGGCCTAACAGGGAAGGCAGATGAACTCAGGGCATGGTTAGGAAAATTGGACTGGGATATCATAGCAATTACAGAAACATGGCTGAGGGATGGGCAGGACTGGCAGCTTAATGTTCCAAGATACAAATGCTACAGGAAGGATAGAAAGGGAGGCAAGAGAGGAGGGGGAGTGGCATTTTTGATAAGGGATAGCATTACAGCTGTGCTGAGGGAGGATATTCCCGGAAATACATCCAGGGAAGTTATTTGGGTGGAACTGAGAAATAAGAAAGGGATGATCACCTTTTTGGGATTGTACTATAGACCCTCCCAATAGTCAGAGGGAAATTGAGAAACAAACTTGTAAGGAGATCTCAGCTATCATAGGGTGGTTATGGTAGGGGATTTTAACTTTCCAGACGTAGACTGGGACTGCCATAGTGTTAAAGGTTTAGATAGAGAGGAATTTCCTAAGTGTGTACAAGACAATTTTCTGATTCAGTATGTGGATATACCTACTAGAGAAGGTGCAAAACTTGACCTACTCTTGGGAAATAAGACAGGGCAGGTGACTGAGGTGTATTCGTTTTAAAATAGTGATGAAAAAGGATAGACCATATTTAAAAGTTGAAGTTCTAAATTGGAGAATGGCCAATTTTGATGGTATTAGGCAAGAACTTTCGAAAGCTGATTAGAGGCAGATGTTTGCAGGTAAAGGGACGCCTAGAAAATGGGAAGCCTTCAGAAATGAGATAACAAGAATCCAGAGAAAGTATATTCCTGTCAGGATGAAAGGGAAGGCTGGTAGGTATAGGGAATGCTGGATGACTAAAGAAATTGAGGGTTTGGTTAAGAAAAAGGAGGAAGCATATGTCAGGTATAGACAGGATGGATTGAGTGATTCCTTCGAAGAGTATAAAGGAAGTAGGAGTATACTTAAGAGGGAAATCAGGAGGGCAAAAAGGCGACATGAGATAGCGTTGGCAAATAGGGTTAAGGAGAAAATCCAAAGGGTTTTTACAAATATATTAAGGACAAAAGGGTAACTGGGGAGAGAATAAGGCCCCTCAAAGATTAGCAAGGCGGTCTTTGTGTGGAGTCACAGAAAATGGGGGAGATATTAAATGAATATTTAGTATCAGTATTTACTGTGGAAAAGGATATGGAAGATATAGACTGTAGGGAAATAGATGGTGATTTGGATGTGAGCATAAGAGGTGCAGTTAGTAAGTTTGCAGATGACACCAAAATTGGAGGTGCAGTGGACAGCGAAGAGGGTTACCTCAGATTACAACAGGATCTGGACCAGATGGGCCAATGGGCT
>NC_057730.1:51771672-51798777 GCF_004010195.1 Chiloscyllium plagiosum | reverse complement strand
GCTGAGGGGTGACCTTATAGAAGTTTACAAAATTGAGGGGCATGGATAGGATAAATAGACAGAGTCTTTTTCCCTGGGGTGGGAGAGTCCAGAAGTAGAGGGCATAGGTTTAGGGTGAGAGGGGAAAGATATAAAAGAGACTTACAGGGCAACCTTTTCACACACAGGGTGGTGTGTGTATGGAATGAGCTGCCAGAGGATGTTGTGGAGGCTGGTACAATTGCAACATTTAAAAGGCATTTGGATGGGTATATGAATAGGAAGGGTTTGGAGGGATATAGGCCGGGTGCTGGCGGGTGGGGCTAGATTGGGTTGGGGATATCTGGTCGGCATGGACGGGTTGGACCAAAGGGTCTGTTTCCATGCTGTACATCTCTATGACTCTAAGAAGTTAGCTCACCACCATGCAGGCCAGATACAAAAGGATAAATATGTGCTTACCTTGACAGCAATGCCCATACTCTACTCATCAGATTTTAAAAGCTCATATGTCGTGTCACAAATACAGAAGCATCAGCAATGTGGTGGGAGTATTGTTAAATTACGTCTGAGCATTAATGAATCATGATACCAGATACAAAATTGTGTTAACTTGATAGATGTCGGGTACACATTAATTGCATTTTTTTTTTACTAATTTCCTGATGGTCTGTTTCCATGGTGATGCTCCATGAAACATCATTATTGAACCCCACGATGGCCCTCGCTGAAATGCCATTTGTTTTAATTCACTCGTGAGACTTTGGCATCACTGGCTAAGTGGTGGTGGTAGAGTCACAGGCTTTTTGCAGCATAGAGGTGGTGTTGGCCAAGTCACGTTCTGGGAACCTGGGTTCAAAACCCACCACGGCAGATGGTGGAATTTGAATTCAATAAAAATCTGGAATTAAGATTCTAACATTGACCATGAAACCATTGTTGGAAAAATTCCATCTGGTTTACTTGTAACCATTGGAAAGGAATCTGCCATCCTTACCTGGTCAGTCCTCAATGTGACTCCAGACCCACAGCAATGTGGTTGATTATTAACTGCCCTCTGGGCAATTAGGGATAGGCAATAAATGCTGACCCAGTCACATCCCATGAATGAATCCACAAAAAACCTCCCCCACCCACCCCTCTCACAGTATGACACTTTGACCTTTTACTATAAATTCTGTCTCCTATGATCCTGCCCCACTAGCTGACAAAAGAGCAGTACTCTGAAAGCTTGAACTTTCAAATAAACCTGTTGGTCTATAACTTGGTGTTGGGTGATTTCTAACTTGTCAGTGAGATCCCTGGAAAGAATAAATACAAAAAAATGTCATACTATTGGAAGCTGAAGCTAAATCATGGACTTCAGAGATGATCATTTTATTTCTTCAGAATAAAGATTGTATGGTATATGTTTTGAGTTATATTCCCAATTGTATATGATTTTATTTTAATTGCTGTTGCATATTCATGATATGTTCTGTGAAACTATTGCTATCTGAAATATGCACTGATTGTATTTATCCTGCAGGCACAATGGTCTAATTATCATTGTCTACATAACAAGAAGCCCAACTTTTGGGGCACATTGTATACACTGCATCTCCAATTTGTTGTTATTGATTTGGAATTTAAGCACGAATTAGAGAATATTAAGTGCCACATTGTTTAAACTTAATGGTGGATCATTAGACAGGCATAAAGGAGAAACCGGTGTTATCTGGAAAATGTGTGAAGCCCTTTCAGAGCATCTATATATAAATGTAAATATGTAAAGTTGGGTTTGCCACTGTTGTCATGACTGTAAAAGTGTGAGTTGCTTTGGTTGTTTGATTCAGGTCTCCTGTTGGAGGTAGCAATGTGGTTGCTAGGGGATTGTGTGTTTTATTCAGTAGATATTCTCTTTCTGGCGAGTTTTGTAGTTTGAATATTTGGTATTTCATTGACAAATCTAATTAATAGACTTTATTTCTAGATGAAAGAATGCAATCTCACGATAAGTTACAATGCACTTGCCAAACCGTATTACAGTATGCTAAAAGGGAACCAACAATTCACATTTGCTAAATAAGGTTGTTTTCACCATTTGAATGGCTTTTAATGAGAATTTTGCCACTGCCCTCACTCTCACTGCTTTTTTTCCTTGTGTGTAGAAATTCATCGAGTTTGAGGATGCACTGGAACAAGAGAAGAAGGAACTTCAGACACATGTGGAGTCTTTGGAGTTACAGACCAGGCAGCTGGAACTCAAATCTAAGAACTACGCAGACCAACGTAAGTTTAGAATGCTTCCACTCAATGGTGAACCATAAGGGGGCAGCCTGCTTCAGCATTGATATCGATGTGGTAGTGGTGATGTCACTAGATGAATAATCCAGAAGGAGACAGTGAGGTCTGCAGATGCTGGAGAGTCAGAGTCGAGAGTGTGGCACTGGAAAAGCACAGCAGGTCAGGCAGCATCCGAAGAGCAGGAGAATCGATGTTTCAGGCTGGAGCAATGATTCCTGATGAAGGACTCTGGCCCGAAATGTCGATTTCCCTGCTCCTCGGATGCTGCCTGATCTGTGCTTTTCCAGCACCACACTCTCAACACTAATAATCCAGAACGTCAGATTAATGTTCCAACGACATGGGTTTGAATTCCACTGTGGAAGATGGTGAAATTTGAATTCACTAAAAATCTGGATTAAAAAAACTAACCTGATAGTGATGATGTGATCACTGTTCATTGTCATAAAACCCATTTAGTTCACTCATTTCCTTTAGGGGAGCAAATCTGCCATCCTTACCTAGTCTGGCCTACACCTAACTGCAGACAAAACTCTCAGCCCAACGTGTTTGATTGTTAACTGGCTTCTGGCCAATTAACTTCTGGCTTAGCCATGTCCCGTAGATGAGTTTAAAGAAAATAGTGCTAAAGTGCTCTAAGACGAACCCCCCTCCTTCCCCCCCCCCCCCCAGTCCAAGAATTGCTCAGGAAAGCTTTCAAATAAAATAGCAAATGACATCTACAGATTTGCAAATTGTTGACCACACTGCAAACATTTGTCACACTGTGGTGGGAACATTGGCCTGGAGCTGAGTTCCATGCAGTTGGTCTGTGGTGAGATCAGGAAAATCTGGAAGAGTGTATTTCCTGAACATCCCACAGTTTCTCAACTGCAGGGCTCCTTGTAATGTTTCCTCTTGGTTTCCAGTCCTCTGATTTAATGGGCTTGTTGGGAAGGAAGTCTGTGACAACAGCTCTGTGTATGTGTGTGAGAGAATATCTGAGGATCTCCCAGTTGTGCTGATAGAGGCTGGATCGTAGGAGCTCAGAATGGGGACTGGTGAGAGTATCCCAATGGGTGTGGGGCTTCGGTGGTCTGATTAATGCATGGCGTGTTGGATTTGGAGGAAACATCCCATTCCCCACAAACTGTGCTGTACAAACATTTATAGCCCTTTACAGCACCTTTAAAGTCAGGATATTTCCCAAGACTTAATAAATCTAGCTGTATGTAGCTAATACAGTGACTGCCAAACTGAATGCTGAGGCCTCATTATAATACTAAAATCACCAGTCTGCCCCTCAAACAATATAGCACAGGAACAGGGCCTTCGGTCCCTCCAAGCCTGTGCTGCCAATTCCATACTAAAACTGTCTTCACTTACATGATCCATATTCCTCTATTTCCTTCATATTCATGTATTCGTCCAGGTGTTTCTTGGGTCTATTGTGTCTGCTTCTGCCACCACCTCTGGCAGCATGTTCCAGGTAGTCACCACCCTTTGTGTGAAAAACATGCCTTGAACATCTCCTTTAACCTCCTGTGTCCCTGAGTAACTGACATCTCCACCCTGGGGGAAAACCTCATACTCTCCACTCGATCCATGCCATTCACAAACTTCTGTTAGGTCACCCCTCAACCTTCTGCATTACAGTGAAAACAAGCCCAATCTATCCAACCTTTCTTCGTAGCTAAAATCCCCCATACCAGGCAGCAAGCTGGTAAGTCTTTTCTGTACCCTCTCCAAAGCATCAACATCCTTTTGGTAGCGCGGTGACTGGAACTGTACACAATATTCTCACTCAAGGATTTGTCATTGTACCTCCATTAAAACCAGATGCATCAGGTTTATGTTTGATATTTTGTATTTAAGCCTTTGGTGCAACTTGAGCACACCCTTTTGGGAGTTAAACTTCAGACTATTGTTATGGTGCAGAGCCTCACAAACCAATTAGTTCATTCTCAACCCAAAGAGAGAAAATGCTGGAAAATCTCAGCAGGTCTGGCAGCATCTGTAAGGAGAGAAAAGAGCTGATGTTTCGAGCCTAACTGACCCTTTGTCAAAGCTACTAGTTCATTCTCAACTGTGCTCACCTGAGAGGTAGCAGCATTGCAAGCCTATTTCTTGGTTTAAGTAAAACAGGGCTGCCAGGCTGGGTTGGAGATGAGGGGGTAGCTGAGTTGGAGACAGTGGGCTGGGTTGGATATGGTAGGCTGGGTCTTCCAAGCAGTGCCGATAATCTGAAGCTCCGACAATCTCCAGCTCTTCATCCTATGCTGTTTTGAGATATTGATGCCCTGACTGGGTAGGAGACTGGCTTCATGCCCAAATCGTGACGCTAAGCGCCTCCAGGAGGTGGGAGCTGCCTGCAGAGGGTCAGCAGCAAAGGGAGACGGCAGCCATGATGGGGCCGACTGCTGCCTTGCCAAGTGGAGACCACACCGCCCAGGCAAAAGGTGCCCTGGGATTTTTCACTGCCAAGAAACAAACGTTCAGTTCTGCTCACCTTGAACCCAGTAGGTATGGACCCGACAGTTCAAGTTTATAGGATGATAAGAATTAGGATCGTGAGTGGGCCATTTGGCTCTCTCTGTCCTGCTGCACCACTCAATACCTTTATGGCTGAACAGATTGTGGCCTCAGCTCCACTATGTTACCTGTCGATCAGGAGTCAAACTCAGCCTTGAATGTTTTTTTCAATGACCAACTTCCCACTTGGGGAAGGAAACAGCTCTCCTGATACAGTCTTAGAGATGTACAGTATGGAAACAGACCCTTCAGTCCATGTCAACCAGATATCCTAAATTAGTCTAGTCCCGTTGGCCAACACTTGGCCATACCTTGCTAAAACCTTCCTATTCACATACCCGTCCAGATGCCTTTTAAATGCTGTAATTGTACCAGCCTCCACCACTTCCTCTGGCAGCTCATTCCATACACGCACTACCCTCTGTGTGGAAAGGTTGCCTCTCAGATCCCTTTTAAATCTTTCCTCTCTCACCATAAACCTATGCCCTCTAAATTCTATCCCTTTGTTCTAGATCTCCCAGGAGGGGAAACATCCTCTGAGCATCTATCCTGTTAAGTCCCCCTCAGAGTCTTACATGTTCTAATAAAATCATCTCTCATTCTTCTAAACGCCAGTAAGTGCAGACCAATGCTTACCAGCTTTTCCTCAGAACGTAGCTCCTTCAACCCAGGAATTGGCTTTGTTAACCTTCTGTGAACAGCTTCCAATGTTGGCATATCCCTCCTTAAGTACTGCAGATGGCCTATCAACAATGTGTAGTCCTTATTTTTACATCCCTTGCATTAAAAGCCAACATTCCATTTCTTCTCCTAATTACTTGGTAACTTGCCTCCAAGATAAATACTCATTGAATTCTGCATTGCGTGTTGCCCTCTCTCCAGCCTCTCTCCCCCTATTAACAAACTCAAGGAGCTTAATCCTTTTTAATTAATCTTCCTCTTTGAGCCATTAATCTTCTAGCATTTCCTGTTTCTACTGTATTTCAGATTCCTGGGTCTACAGTATTTTGCTTTTACATTACCGTGACTTTATCTTGCAATGAGACAGCAGGATCCTGTGGCATTACATCACTTCCTGAGGCGGTGATTACTGCTTTGCATTAGCATGACGTAGTCAGACTTTGTCCCTTATACTGCACATTCCTGTTAGTTTTGTCACTGATTTTGGTACTAGGACCATGATCACCTCCCTCCCAGGTTTATTACCCACGCCACACTCTAGCTAACCCATTTTCAACTACTCCCCATGATCACCTGTCTGAGCTTCTCTTCTTCCCTGGCTTACTATCACCAATCCCTTTTATCACTCCATCCTTTTTTCTCTATCACACACTCTCTCTCTCTCTCTCTCTCTCTCTCTCTCTCTGGGCTCCCTCTGCCCCTTCCTGCTCACTGTTTACTCCCCCTTCTACCCCATCATCAGCACAGATACCACCTTTTGCTATCAATGTCACTGGAGTTAGAACATTAACTCTTAATCTGCTGCAGTCCTTGAAGTGTGGCTAATAAACTTATGAAAGGGTCACTGATGCATATTGTTGCTTCATAAGCCAAGATATTAGCTTCTATAAATTCAAAATGCATTGTATATCGCCATGTGAATTTGAAGCAAGTGCAGATCACCTACGTTGAGATTTCCATACCATTGGACAATGTATGAATGGGTTTGAATATAATTCTAATAATCTGGTATTGTGAGGCAGCAGTGCTAACCACTGAGCATCCAGAAAAAGTCCCTGCTTGTGAGCTTTTTAGATTTAGATTTGGGTTTTATTGTCATGTGTACTCAAGTACGGGGTACAAGAGTACAGTGAAAAGTGTACAGTGTCTCGCCACATGGCCCATCTTAGGTATAACTCCCTTACAACATTGTGGGTCCACAAATACAAAGGACTGCAGTGGTTCAAGGTGGCAACTCACTGCCACCACCTGACGGTCACATCAGGATTGGCAATAAACAAAGGTCCAGCTAGTGATGCCCACTTCCTGTGAATTTTTTTTTTTTTTTTGAAAACAGTATGATTATGACTCGTCCTCAGAAGAATTCAGGTCTGTGAGAAAAATCACTGCCCACATTTCATAGGGTCATTTACTATGTTGCAATCTGATATCATACACCATCTGTGGGTGGAGACCAGAGGTTCTACTCTAGCTTTTGGAGGGACCAGGTATATTTATATTAGCTCCTTAAGGTCCTGGCGATTATACCTGGCCATAGTTGTACCTATTGCTATCAGTGTAAAACTTTCTTATCGAAGGCCAGTATCTCTCCTGGACAGTGGTATATCTTCTACCACTGACCATTAGATATGCTGAAGCCAAAGCAAGGGTCAAGGAGCAGTGAAATTTCGCAAACAGCCATTGCCCATACCACATTCTGGTAAAGGTGGCACATAACACAAGGTGCCAGAAGTAGTCATCTGAGAATACGCCATAAACTTCACAAAATGCATTGCACCTGCAATCAGAGTCATTGAGATGTACAGCACAGAGACAGATCCTTCGGTCCAACTCGTCCATGCTGACCAGATATCCTAACTTAATTTAGTCCCGTTTGCCAGCATTTGGCCCAGATCCCTCTAAACCCTTTCTATTCATATACCCATTCAGATGCCTTCTGAATGCTGTAATTGTACCACACCCTATAAGCCCATTCCATACACTCACCACCCTCTGTGTGAAAACGTTGCCCCTTAGATCCTTTTTGTATCTTTCCCCTCTCACCCTAAACCTATGCCTTCTAGTTCTGGACTCCCACCAACCCAAGGAAAAGACTATTTATCCTATCTATGCCCCTCATGATTTTATAAACCTCAATAACGTTAGCCCTCAGCCCCTGACGCTCCAGGGAAAACAGCCCCAGCCTATTCAGCGTCTCCCTCGAGCTCAAACCCTCCAACCCTGGCAACACCCTTGCAAATTTTTCAGAACCCTTTCAAGTTTCACCACATCCTTCCTATAGCAGGGACACCAGAATTGCACACAATATTCCAACAGTGGGCTAACCAATGTCCTGTATGGTTGCAACATGACTTCCCAACTCTTATACTCAATGTTTTGACCAATAAAGGAAAGCATACTAAACACCTTCTTCACTATCCTATCTACCTGAGACTGCACTTTCAAGAAACTGTGAATCTGCACTCCCAAACACTCCCCAAGACCTTACCCTTAATTAAGTCCCGAATTCTACATTTAATGTTCCTGGAGGTGGGGATCCTTCAGTGAATCCCCTCCGTGTCCCTGACATTTTGAATGTCATTTGAAAACAGCCCAAATAATCAAAACTGAGCAAAACATCTGAATTAGAACATAGAATATAACAGTACAGGCCCTTCGGCCCTCGATGTTGTGCTGACTTTTTAATCCTATTCTAAGATCAGACTAACCAACACACCCTTCATTTTACTAGCATAAATTGTTCTCTTTCTTGCAGACCTGACACATCGCTTCTCTGTTTTGTTACAAGAAAGGAGCAGTACTGTTTATTTTTAAAACTCATCCTGAACTTTCTGCCCTAAGCATTATGTCTCCATTTCTACGTTGCTGGTTTTGTCTGATTTTTATTAAACTGGATTGTTTTGATATGTTCAGGTTGATGTGAGTCTCCATTCAGTCTTGCAGCTGATTCTGTCCTTGATTTCAGTTACCAGACTGGAGGAGCGGGAAGCGGACATGAAGAAGGAATACAACGCGTTACACCTGCGGCACACTGAGGTAAAGAGCTGAGATAATTGGTATGCTCATAAATAAACTGATCCTTATACAATGAGCTGAGTTTTGATGGAGGATCATTCGGGGATAAAAGACCAGGTTAGAGGTGAAATGTCATTGCAGGGGATTGCATGTACACCCAGGTCAAATTGATATTTATCACAAGATACTTGAGGTTTGATGTTTGAGAGAGTTTATGATTTAGTGGGTAGCATCCCTCCCTCTGAGTCAGAGGCTCCAAGTTTGAATCTCATTACAGGATAGCCGGGGAAGGTGTGCCCATTAACAATAATAAAAACAAAGGACTGGTGAAACTCGGCAGGTATGCCAGCATCTGTCGAGACATAGAATCATAATAGTCCTTTGGCCCTTTGTTTTATGAGTGGCAAGGACACTATCATCTCAGTTCTAATCCAATTTTCCAGCACTTGGGCCATTGCTGTGTATGCCTTGATATTGCAAGTGCACGTCCAAACACCAGTACAACGTGATAGAGGTTTCTGCCTCTCCTCATCTTGCACCAAGTTCCAGATTCCCACCACCCTCTGGTTGAAAACCTTTCCTTCGTATCTCCTCAAAACCTTCTGCACCTTACCCTTAAATCTACACCCTCCTGGTCAATGATCAAGCAGAATTCATATTTAGAGTCTGATACTGACAAAAGGTCATTTTAGGCAGGAAACGTTAACTCTGTTCCTTTCTGCACAGATGCTGCCAGACCTGCTGGGTCTCTCCAGCACTTTCTCCTTGTTTCAGATTCACAGTAACTTGCTTTTATTTTAGGTTAACAGCCTGTACATCGTTCCAACCCATTAGTCAGTGGCAGGTTAGTCAGTGATTCCTGGTCAGCAAGGTGAGTAAAGACCTTTTGGAGTGTCTCCATAGCTCCAGCCTACACCGTACAGATGGAATGTGTGATTAGCCGCATTAACCTGGACCCACCTCATGACCACCCTTCTCCCTGAGGCCATTCATGGGGTCAGCATTGCAGCACAGACTAGTTAATCTGGTTGGAGCGGTGTGATGTACTATCAGTTTTGTCTGGGTATATTTCACTCATCCTTTCTTCGTTGACTGTGTCTGAATTGTTGCTGTATCTTGCAGATGATACAAACTTACGTGGAACACATCGAACGATCCAAGATGCATCAAGTTGGGGGAAATGCACAATCTGATGGAACGATGACCGGGAGGAATAAGTAAGGAATGTGTTCAGTCAAGTGTATGTGCTGGAGTAGATTGCAGCTGCTGGGTTGCTTGATGGTGTCCAGAGGGGTGCCTTTCGTTATAATAGTGGAGCATATACTTTTACATTAACAATGTTGTTACATGGTGAAGAACCCTGTGGCTCACCTGATTTGAGACTCGATAAGAATAACATCTGACTAGCTGATTGTCGAGTTTGCTTTCAAACTTTTAGGTTGCAGAATCAAACTCTAAGTAGCTGCTTTCTCACATATTGTTAAAGATTACCTTTGCAGACTCTGATTACTTCGGACAGCAAGGGATCCTGTATTCTCAGCATTTCCCAGCAGAGTTTAGTGGCAGTATTGGGTCATTTTCTTGTCACAACTGCATCAATAATGAGTCATGCAATGATATCACCTCAGTGTCTTCACTGTGTCAGGATTGTGTTCGGGAGAGTTTTGTTAGGAGCAGATAACAGGACCCGAGTGGAATTATGACTGATGCTATTTCAAATTAAATATGACAGAGGAGTTGACTTTCACTTGGATGTAAAAATAAAGTTTGGGTTTGGTTACTGATTGTA
Organism: Chiloscyllium plagiosum; assembly: GCF_004010195.1. Lineage (NCBI taxonomy): Eukaryota > Metazoa > Chordata > Chondrichthyes > Orectolobiformes > Hemiscylliidae > Chiloscyllium > Chiloscyllium plagiosum. Next base: position 51,788,516 of record NC_057730.1, on the reverse strand, counting down.
GAAACAGCCCGATTATCATTTCTATGTTGGAATCTTACCCTGGGTGGTCATTCCTGGGTAACAGGTGGAAAATGGTCTCCAGAATGACAGGTTTGTATGAGCAAAGAACTGAGGCAGGAGTGATCAGTGCTTTTGAGATGCTGGAAGATGTAGATGTTGGCACGATCTCCATTTCTCAATAATCTGCTGGTAGAGAATGACAGTCCAAAATTGTCAAGTTGGAGGGAAAATAGTGTGTGGGGAGCTGGCTTCCATCAAAAATAAGGAATGGCATCTAGTTTTGTTCATGGCCTTTAGTCCTGTTGTAGGGAGGTAATGGACAGAGGATGGGTTCATTTTGACAGAAGTAAAAGGTAATTGGATGAGGCTTATCTCTGGATGGTCAGAGTGGTTTTGAGCAATTATGGATGCAAGGGTGAAGAATTTTTACATGGTGTTAACAGAAATATTGCTGTTTGTTACATTGGCTAATACGTTGGGATGTTCTTAGATCCATATAAATAGGTAAGCGCTTAAAATACACTATTAGCAGTAACAAGAACTAGTCAGAGGCTGGGAATCTCATAGGTAGTAACTCCCCTCCCCGACTCCCCATCTACAAGGCACAGGTCAGGACTGTGATGGATATCCTCAGTGAAGTGTAGCTACTGTTGGAATGTAGGAAATGTGGAAACCAATTGTCATGCAGCAAAATCCCAGAGACTGGAGTGAGGTGCATGACCAAGTATCTGGAGTATTTGACCAACAATACAGCTTGCATTTATAGATCATCTTTGACATAGCGAAATACCTCCAAAATGCTTTGAGTGCTGCCAAACAGAAATTAACACTAGACTACCGAAGGTGATATTAGCTGGGATGGTCAAAGACTTGAAGTTATATTTTAAGATTTATCTTAAAGGGGAAATGACAGAGATTTGGGGAGGGAATTGCAGAGCTCAGGGATAGATATTTGCCAGGACACTGGAGAAGCTCACCTCTTCCTTCTCCACCAAAAAATGCAGAGAGAACCTTAGTCTGAAACTTGGCGCCTCTGGTTCTAATGCATTTTTTCAGTAATGCACTGACTTTTAAATCCAAAGTTTGCTTCGGGCGTGAGGATTGAACCCTCATCCTTCTCGCTGAGGGGTGACAGTGCCATTTCCGAGCGAGGGCAGTCCCAGTTGTCATCCCTCTGATCCTTCACTTGGTTGAAAACTCGAAACCCAGCATGGATTAAGGATTGGGGTTGGAGGGGCAACTAGGGATGGGCAATAAATGGCCCAGCCAGCAGTGTCCATGTCCCATGAATGAATTAAAAAGTAGACACGCAGTGTAGTGACTGAGCTGTCCAAACTGGACTTTGACTTGTAAAGTTGCCAGGTGCCCTCCATAAGGAGGAGGACCCAGGAGCTTGTTGCTCTTTGTGACTAGGTCAACAAAGATCGGATGGTCCACGACCACCTGATGAAGGAGCGGCGCCCCGAAAGCTAATGCTTCCAGATAAATCTGTTGGACTATAACCTGGTGTGGTGTGATTTTTAACTTTGTCCACTCCAGTCCAACACTGGCACCTCCAAGTAATAACAAAGATCTGATAAGTGATTGGACAGTGGAACTTCCAGAATTCAAATCATAATGTGTGCCCAATAGGAGCTGCACTCTCTGTGCAAGGACATTGGAGCTCAAGTGGAAGTTAAGGGCCAGCCCAGCCCCGTGTTTGTGGTCACCCAGACCACAATGTATACCATGTTGTGAAAGAATGCAATCCAGGACTATGTGCTACAGGATTCAAGGCAATCCACCTAAATACAGGGAGGTGTTGGCCTTGTGCTACAATTGCTAAACCATTAATCCAGGTAATGCTCTGGGGTCCTGGGTTCACATCCCGCCTTGGCAGATGGTAAAATTTGAATTCAATGAAAAATAAAATCTGGATGACTGTGAAACCATTGTCGATGATTGGCAAAGCCCAGCTGGTTCACTGACTGCCCTTTAGACGAGAAAGGAAAGTAAGAATGCAAACTGATGAACGCACCAGAAATGAAAATGGCAGAAATAGAAGTGGTAACACCACTACTTGGAGGATCTCCTCCAAGTCATTCAGCCTCCCGATGTGGAAATAGATCCTATTCCTTCAGTGTTGCTGGGACAAAATCCTGGAATTCCCTCCCAATGGTTCATGGAGACAACTCTCCATTGTTTTCTCAAGAGGCAACTAGGGACGGGCAATAAATGGCCCAGCCAGCAGTGTCCATGTCCCATGAATGAACTAAAAAGTAGACACGCAGTGTAGTGACTGAGCTGTTCAACCTGGACTTTGACATGTAAGTTGCCAGGTGCCCTCCATAAGGAGAAGGACCCAGGAGCTTGCTGCTCTTTGTGACTCAGTGCCATTGCTATACAGTTGAGCAACTCCATTAGTCTGCATGGTTAGCATGAACTCATCTGTCCATTCCTGTGCAACGTGGACCCCACAGCTGGCTGAGATTAACCTCACAGCGATGGGGGTTATTTATAATTCACCCATTTTGACAGGTTTTGTTAGGAGTTGGATTCTGGGTAATCCAAGATAGAGGACAAGAACAATTTCCGGCTGCAACAGCTGCTCCTTGTTTGAGGTATTTTAGGTGCTGGAGGTGATTTCCTCGAACTCCAGGAGCAGCAAGTACTGTTTCATATACTGTTGCATTGTTTTGGAACTTTGGGAAAAAAAAAGTCAAAACAACAGCAATTTTAAAAGGGAGAAGAACAGACAAAGGAAGCACATGGTGAGGTCATTGCAGGAGCGAGGGACAGAGAGAACCTGCACAGTTACTGCCTTTGCTGTTTGAATTCACGTATCGTTGGACGTCGGAGTGCATCTGGGAAAATTTAACAAACAGTGAAATTCACAACTGATCTCTGAGAAACTGTTGGGTGAAGTTCACAGCACAGAATCAGATAAGTTAATCGTTGTTTTAAATGTGGCATACAGAGAATCTGCAGTAGTGAGTAGAGTGGGTTCTTTCTTGATTATATGTTTTTGGAGATATGTCTCTTGATTAAACTTAAAATATAAGCCATAACTATTAATTTAACCTGGGGCAGTGTTTGTAGAGGAATAAAACGGTGTTAATTTCTGGGTCTGTAGATTGTGAAGGAGCAAAAATGGCCTTTAGTAGAGTGATATGTACTACTTGTCAGATGTGGGAGTTTAAAGAGAGTTTAAGGGTTACTGCGGATTATATCTGCCATAAATACTGTTGGCTGTGGATCTTAGCAGATCGAATGGATCGGTTGGAGAGACAGTTAGAAGCAATGAGGAATTTGCAACAGCAACGGTATGTGATGGATGGCAGTTATAGGAAGGGGGAACAGCCTCAGATACAGTCACATAGATGGGTTAACTCCAGCAAATTAAGAGAGGTAGGCAGCTAGTGCAGGAGTCTTTTGTGGATATACCCATTTCAAACAGGTATGCTGTTTTGGAAAACATAGGGGGTGATGAATTCTGAGGGGAATGTAGCACGAACAGCCAAGTTTCAGGTATTGAGACTGGTTCTAATGCAACGTGGGGTATGTCAGGTTCCAAGAGACCAATTGTGTTAGGGGATTCTCTAGTCCGAGGTGTAGGCAGATGTTTCTGTGGCCAGCAGCGAAAAAGCAGAATGGTGTGTTGTTTCCCTGGTGCCAGGATCAGGGATGTCTCAGAGGGTACAGAATGTTCTCACAGGGGAGAGGGGCCAGCAAGAGGTCATTGTCCACATTGGGGAACGAACGACATTGGAAGGGAAAAGGTTGCGATTCTGAAGGGAGATTATAGAGAGTTAGGCAGAAATTTAAAAAGGAGGTCCTTAAGAGTAGTCATATCTGGATTACTCCCGGTGCTATGAGCTAGTGAGGGCAGGAATAGGAGGATAGAGCAGATGAATGCATGGCTGAGGAGCTGGTGTATGGGAGAAGGATTCACATTTTTGGATCATTGGAATATCTTTTGGGATTGAAGTGACCTTACAAGAAGGACGGATTGCACCTAAATTGGAAGGGGACTAATATACTGGCAGGGAAATTTGCCAGAACTGCTTGGGAGGAATTAAACTAGTAAGGTGGGGGGGTACTGAGGAAGGATATTCCTGGAAATATATGCAGGGAGGTTTTTGGGTGGAACTGAGAAATAAGAAAGGGATGATCACCTTATTGGGATTGTATTATAGACCCCCCAATAGTCAGAGGGAAATTGAGAAACAAATTTGTAAGGAGATCTCAGCTATCTGTAAGAATAATAGGGTGGTTATGGTAGGGGATTTTAACTTTCCAGACGTAGACTGGGACTGCCATAGTGTTAAATTTTTATATAGAGAGGAATTTCTTAAGTGTGTACAAGACAATTTTCTGATTCAGTATGTGGATGTACCTACTAGAGAAGGTGCAAAACTTGACCTACTCTTGGGAAATAAGGCAGGGCAGGTGACTGAGGTGTCAGTGGGGGCACTTTGGGGCCAGCGACCATAATTCTATTAGATTTAAAATAGTGATGGAAAAGGATAGACCAGATCTAAAAGTTGAAGTTCTAAATTGGAGAATGGCCAATTTTGATGGTATTAGGCAAGAACTTTCGAAAGCTGATTGGAGGCAGATGTTCGCAGATAATGGGACAGCTGGAAAATGGGAAGCTTTCAGAAATGAGATAACAAGAATCCAGAGAAAGTATATTCCTGTCAGGATGAAAGGGAAGGCTGGTAGGTAAAGGAAATGGTGGATGACTAAAGAAATTGAGGGTTTGGTTAAGAAAAAGGAGGAAGCATATATCAGGTATAGACAGGATAGATCGAGTGATTCCTTAGAAGAGTATAAAGGAAGTAGGAGGGAAATCAGGAGGGCAAAAAGGGGACATGAGATAGCTTTGGCAAATAGAATTAAGGAGAATCCAAAGAGTTTTACAAATACATTAAAGATAAAAGGATAGCTAGGGAGAGAATAGGACGCCTCAAAGATCATCAAGGCGGCGTTTGTGTGGAGCTGTAGAAAATGGGGAGATACTAAGTGAGTATTTTGCATCAGTATTTACTGTGGAAAAGGATATGGAAGATATAGACTGTAGGGAAAAAGATGGTGACATCTTGCAAAATGTCCAGATTACAGAGAAGGAAGTGCTGGATGTCTTGAAACGGCTAAAGGTGGATGAATCCCCAGGACCTGATCAGGTGTACCCTAGAAGTCTGTGGGAAGCTAGAGAAGTGATTACTGGGCCACTTGCTGAGATATTTGTATCATCGATAGTCACAGGTGAGGTGCCGGAAGACTGGAGGTTGGCTAACGTGGTGCCACTGTTTAAGAAGGGTGGTAGGGACAAGCCAGGCAACTATAGACCAGTGAGACAAAGAGGATTGATGAGGGCAGAGTGGTAGATGTGATCTATATGGACTTCAGTAAGGCGTTCGACAAGGTTCCCCATGGGAAACTGATTAGCAAGGTTAGATCTCATGGAATACAGGGAGAACTAGCCATTTGGAGACGCAAGTGGCTCAAAGATAGAAAAGTGGGTGGTGGTGGAGAGTTTGTTTTTCAGACTGGAGGCCTATGACCAGTGTAGTGCCACAAGGATCGGTGCTGGGTCCTCTACTTGCTGTCATTTACATAAATGATTTGGATGCGAGCATAAGAGGTACAGTTAGTAAGTTTGCAAATTACACCAAAATTGGAGGTTTTTGCAAGGTTTGTGAAGGTTTGTAGCTCCGGTTGAGGTTTTGGGTGTAGGTTTGCTCGCTGAGCTGTAGGATTGATATCCAGACGTTTCATTACCTGGCTAGATAACATCATCAGTGGCGTCCTCTAAGTGAAGCGAAGCTGTTGTCTCCTGCTTTCTATTTATATCTTTCTCCTGGATGGGATTCCTGGGGTTTGTGGTGATGTCATTTCCTGTTCATTTTCTGAGGGGTTGATAGATGGTATCTAGATCTATGTGCTTGTTTATGGCATTGTGGTTGGAGTGCCAGGCCTCTCGGAATTTTCTGGCATGTCTTTGCTTAGCCTGTCCCAGGATAGATGTGTTGTCCCAGTCGAAATGGTGGCTTTTTTCATCCTTGTGTAGGGCTACAAGGGAGAGAGGGTCGTGTCTTTTTGTGGCTAGATGGTGTTCGTGTATCCTGGTGGCTAACTTTCTTCCTGTTTGTCCTACGTAATATTTGTGGCAGTTCAGTTTAATTCAGATGAATGCACGATGCTGCATTTTGGGAAAGCAAATCTTACCAGGACTTATACACTTAATGGTAAGGTCCTCAGGAATGTTGCTGAACCAAGAGACCTTGGTGTGCAGATTCATAGCTCCTTGAAAGTGGAGTCGCAGGTAGATAGGATCGTGAAGGTGGCGTTTGGTATGCTTTCCTTTATTGGTCAGAGTATTGAGTACAGGAGTTGGGAGGTCATGTTGCGGCTGTATAGGACATTGGTTAGGCCACTGTTGGAATATTGCATGCAATTCTGGTCTCCTTCCTATCAGAAAGATGTAGTGAAACTTGAAAGGGTTCAGAAAAGATTTACAAGAATGTTGCCAGGGTTGGAGGATTTGAGCTATAGGGAGAGGCTGAACAGGCTGGGGCTGTTTTCCCTGGAGCGTCGGAGGCTGAGGGGTGACCTGATAGAGGTTTATAAAATCATGAGGGGCATGGATAGGGTAAATAGGCAAAGTCTTTTCCCTGGGGTGGGAGAGTCCAGAGCTAGAGAGCATAGGTTTAGGGTGAGAGGGGAAAGATATAAAAGAGACCTTCTGGGCAACTTTACCACGCAGAGGGTGGTACGTGTATGAAATGAGCTGCCAGAGGAAGTGGTGGAGGCTGGTACAATTGCAACATTTAAAAGGCATTTGGATGGGTATATGAATAGGAAGGGTTTGGAGGGATATGGGCCGGGTGCTGGCAGGTGGGACTAGATTGGGTTGGGATATCTAGTCGGCATGGACAAGTTGGACCGAAGGGTCTGTTTACATGCTGTACATTTCTATGACTCTATGAACCCCAGGTCAGGTGGGACTTGAGCCTTGAACACCTGCTCCAGAGCTAGGGACTTTACCGTTGTGCTACCAGATCCCTACACAATGGTGATCTTATCCTCTTTCTTATGTAGTTTTTCCCAACTCTGACTCCGACATCTAACTCAAAATACCTCAGCCCATCATTTGGTCCATTAATGTCACTGCTTCTACTTCTGTTTCATCGCTCTTCGGCTCCTGTAACTTACTGCATTTACTGACCAAGCCCTAGATTCAAGTCCCCTTCAATGGCTTCTCAAGCCATTGAATGAGAAGGACACAAGTCTTTGGTCGAGATGTTGCATGCTCCACAAGCAACACAATATTTAGGCAGTGTCGTGTGAATATGTGCATGTCTGAGTAGCAGACAACATGTGGTAATGGTTTCCTCAAGGTTAAGGTTATCTGGTTGAAGAACATAGAGATGTATGGCACGGAAATAGATCATTCTGTCTAACCCGTCATGCCGACCAGATATCCTAAATTAGTCCAGTCCCATTTGCCAACACTTGGCCCATATCCCGCTAAACCCTTCCTATTCTTATATCCATCCAGATGCCTTTTAAATGTTGTAATTGTTCCAGTCGCCATCACTTCCGCTGGCAGCTCATTCCATACACGCACCACCCTCTGTGAAAATGTTGCCCCTTAGGTCTCTTTGTAAATCTTTCCCCTCTCACCCTCAATCTATGCCCTCTAGTTCTGGACTCCCCTGCCCAGGGAAAAGACCTTGTCTATTTATCCTATCCATGCCCCTCATGATGTTGTAAACCTCTGTGAGGTCACCCTTCAGCTTCTGACGCTCCAGGGAAAGCAGCCCCAGCCTGTTCAGCCTCTCTCCATAACTCAGACCCTCCAATCTTGGCAACGTGAGCCAAGTGCTTTGGGTAACTTATAAAGTAAAGACATGGCACACTGGGTGTTAGCAGGTAGGGGACAGACATCTGGAATGCTGCATTCTGTACATCAACCAACATTTGACAAAAGTATTGGTAATTCTCCACTAAGTTTGGAATCAAACTGCAGTAAGAACACAAGCAGCTCAGACAGCATCAGTGACGGGATGGAGAGTTAAGGCTTCAGGTTGATGATGGATGATGGAAATGTGTTGCTGGAAAAGCGCAGCAGGTCAGGCAGCATCCAGGGAACAGGAGAATCGACGTTTTGGGCATTAGCCCTTCTTCAGGAATGAGGAAAGTTGGTCCAGCAGGCTAAGATAAAAGATAGGGAGGAGGGACTTGGGGGAGGGGCGTCGGACCCTTTTATCTTTTATCTTAGCCTGCTGGACCTATCACATTTCCGACGCCCCTCCCCCAAGTCCCTCCTCCCTATCTTTTATCTTAGCCTGCTGGACCAACTTTCCTCATTCCTGAAGAAGGGCTAATGCCCGAAACGTCGATTCTCCTGTTCCCTAGATGCTGCCTGACCTGCTGCGCTTTTCCAGCAACACATTTCCAGCTCTGATCTCCAGCATCTGCAGACCTCACTTTCTCCGCTTCAGGTTGATGATCTTGCATCAGACACTGCCTGACTTAGAATCATCTAAATTATACAGTCCAGAAGAGGCCCTTTGGTCCATTGAATCTACAATGATTAAAAAAATACTATTCTTCATCTAGACTTGAGTCGTGAGTGTAGTGCTGGAAAAGTACAGCAGGTCAGGCAGCATCCGAGGAGCAGGAGAATTGACATTTCGGGCAAAAGCTCTTCATCAGGAATGGTGATGAAACCGAAACATCGATTCTCCTGCTCCTTGGATGCTGCCTGACCTGCTGCGCTTTTCCAGCGCCACACTCTCAACTCTAATCTCCAGCATCTGCAGTCCTCCCTTTCGCCCGCTTAATCAAGGGTTGCTCCACTTTCCAGCACTTGGCCCCTGGAATTGAATGTTATGACATTTTGAGGGTCACCCAACTACTTTTTAAAGTTTGTGGTGTTTCCTGCCTAAACTACCCTCCCAGACGGTGCATTCCAGAAAGAGGTTTTTGTCAAGTGTGCTCTTTAGTCCTGCCTTTCACCTCAAAGTTATTCCTCATTGATTATGGGGAAAGCAGCTGTTTCTATCCACCCAGTCCAGGCTGGGTTTTTCCAGCTTTCTTCGGCCTTATTTCAGATTTTCAGCATCTGCGGCATTTTGCTTTTGTCTAATTAACAAAATTGGTGTAGAATGATTGACAGCATTGTTTATTGTGTTTAAGAAGAATAAAAAATAGGATTGGTGATTTCAATCTCATTTGCCAATGTAATAAATATTTAGTGGGGAAGCAATTTAATTTACTGTTTTCCGCACAACTTGGCAGTAGCATCCAATTAAATTGCCCTGTCTAAATTCCACTTTTCATCACAAATTAACCAGGGGCGCCTTGGCTAATGTGCTTCTGTCATCTTCAGTCAGATTAGATTATGTTCAGGTTTTGAGCAATTAAGTAAATACTCCCAGAGGACACTGATAGAATTGGTATTGTGCATTTTCCACAGCGAGAGAAAACTTTTATTGTTTAAGGTTAGGTGCCGATTGTATGTTTCAGTATTTCTGTAAGGTCACGTGATGTGGCAAGGTTGTTAGGACAGTCCTGGAAGGCATGCTTGTAGCTGATGCCTGTTGTCAGACACTGCCTCCAGCACTGATTGGCTCCAGTATTTGCATAGCACATGTGCCAAGTACTAATGTAATTTAATTCACAGAATGTGCTGCTGTCCCTGTGAGCAATCTCATTCGAATTCTTGTCATGCGACTTTACAACAGATGACTGTCTTAGCCCAAAGCATAAATAAAATCTTCCATCGTGACTCTGGTGCAGGATTAATGTCGTTTGAAACAAACGTTATTTCACCCAGACGGTCTACCTGGCGGATATGTGATGAATCGTTTTCTGATGTGTTGGGCTGAATGTAACATCTGAGACTGTGACATTGGTTACACCAGCAAATATGCCTATCCCCATGGACTGGATACTACCAAGGCTTTACCAGGCAGTCAAAACAAAATCTAAAATTTGCAGATTTTAACTTTCATCAGAAAACTCTCCAAATTGGAGTTGGGAGTGGGTTGGAACAATCAAAGTTACAACATAAAAAGAGGACATTTGGCCCATCCTGAGTGGCTCAGTGGTTAGCACTGCTGCCTCACACAGCCAGGGACCCGGGTTCAATTCCACCCTCTGGCAACTGTCAGTCTGTGTGGAGTTTGCGCATTCTCCCTGTGTCTGCGTGGGTTTCCTCTGGGTGTTCCTGTTTCCTCCCACAGTCCAAAGATATGCAGGTTAGGTGTAATGGCCGTGGGAAATGCAGGGTTACACGGATAGGGTAGGGCGGGATGGGACTGGGTGGGATGCTGTTTGGAGGGTTGTTGTGATCTCGATGGGCCGAATGTACACAGTTTCTAAATCTGCTGTCCGTTCTAAGCTCATTTACCTGTACCTGGTCTGTAGCCTTGCAGCTTACAGCCCTCCTGGTACAAATCCACTTTCTTTTTGATTGAGTGCCCTGGGATGGTGTGGTGGTGATGTTATGTTGTGAAATGGAGTGAGTATGTAGGCAAATAATTTGGCCATGGTGAGCCCTGGTAAAAAGAGGACACTTGATATTGCATGAGTCCAATCTCCAATTATAACTGATGACTCCAGTGAACTATCCCCATAGAACTAGGGCAGACCTGAAAATAAAAGGCATCAGGTTGGGTATGTGAATAGGAAGGATTGAGAGGGATATGGGCCAACTGCTGGCAAATGGGACTAGATTAGGTTAGGATATCTGGTTGGCATGGATGGGTTGGACTGAAGCGTCAATTTCCGTGCTGTACATCTCTATGATTGTGTTATACTGGGTTTCTGCTTTTTTTTTTGACTGCGGATTGGAAGAGAGTGGAAATTACTACTACCCTCTTATTGGAGCGATGAAAGGAGGCTTATGCAGTCACACAGCGGGAATATAACTATCATAATCTGTCTTCAAGAGTAAATGCCACTATCAGCACCCCTATTAAAGAAAGACGCACATAATTAGATAATAAGACAGCTGGTTAAGCATGAAGTTAGGCACAAATCCTTTCCTTTATTTACAGAATGCAATGATACCTCCAACTAACTGGGCAATGTTCCTGCAATGAGGAGAAAGTGAGGACTGCAAATGCTGGGGATCAGAGCTTAAAAATGTGTTGCTGGAAAAGCGCAGCAGGTCAGGCAGCATCAAAAAAGAGAAGGAGAATCGAAGTTTCGGGCATAAGAAGAAGGGCTTATGCCCGAAACGTCCATTCTCCTTCTCCTTTGATACTGCCTGACCTGATGCGCTTTTCCATCAACACATTTTTAAGCAATGTTCCTGCAGTCCCTCTTTATACTTCTTTGAATAATCAAAGAACCAATAAACATAAAGGGCCCAGCCCTTAAAGAGGCACTGCAATAAAAGTTATACATTCCCCAACTTTAAACTGAGAATAAATGTTAGAATAATAAAGGTAGAATCTACTAATACTTGGAGCCTTACCTCAACATCACATGATTAGCGTGAGACCTCCAACATGAACAATCATACTTGACACACAACTCTGTCTTCAGGAATACGCTATTTTAAAAACTTGATGTGGGTGTCACTGGCTAGGCCAGAGTTTATTTATTCGGGCATGTAAGAGTCAATCATTTGTTGTGGGTCTTGAGTTACCTTGTAGGTCAGACCAGGTAAGAATGGCAGATTTCCTTCCCTAAATGACATGAATGAACCAGATGGGCTTTTACGACAATGGACATTAAGATAGCATTTAACTTCAGACTCATTTTGAATTCAAACTTCACCTTCTGTCAGGGTGGGACTTGAACCTGTGACCCTGGACAATTAGCATGGGGCTCTGGGTCACTCTGACATCACCACTATGGCACCACCTCCTCTAGTTATATCTAACGGCCTAACTGTGAAGACCGATATCAAATGTAGTTTGCCTGGATTAGCCTCAGGTTATTGGAGATTATGTTTGGTATTTGCAAATGATTCCAACTCGCAATAACATCGCAAGAAGATATCTGGTTACTCCATCCATAAACATGATATTATCTGCATATATCATCTGCTTGTGTGTGCTGTGTTTTAGTAGCTAATTTGATACTTCATGCTGAGGGTTATTGTCATTATTTGCTGTTTAATACTGTAGTGAAGGCTTCTGAACTCTCACATGGCACTAAGTGTGCCCAAGATCTGAAAATGCTGGAGAAATTCAGCTCTGGCAGCTGTGGAGAGAAAGACAGGGCTAATGTTTTGAGTCCACTCACCCTTTGACAGAATATGATGTCTGTTCTGACGAAGGGTCCCTGAAATTGTAATGTTAACTCTAGTTTTCACTTCACTGATGCTGCCAGACCTGCTGAGTTTCTCCAGCAACTTCTGCTTTTGTTTCCAGCATCGGCAGTTCTCTGATTTAATTTGTCCCAAGATCTGGTCATTATCCTTTGATTGTGAAACTTTTTTTATAGATTTGGGACCTTGGCTGATTCATGAACTAATATCATATAACTGCTGTACATTTGAATAAGTGTGTTCAACAAAACTTTGTCTGTCTCGGGCATCAAGTTGACAACAGATCTAACAGCAACCAATGTTAGATGAAGATAATCCTCTCTCTCTGGAAATATTTCCTACTTTCACTCCCCAAAGGTCTGGCTCTAATTTTTCAATCTGGCTGCACACTCCAACCTGTGGAATTAAATTCCCATTTATCTACTCTTCTTGTTCGCCTATCTTGGAAAAGAAAATTGAATAAAATCACCCCTGAACCTTCTAATTCCAGCAAATGCACCTCTGGTAATCTCTCCTTGTAATTTAATGTTTGAATCAGAATCCCTACAGTGGAGCAGGCCATTAGGCCCCATTGAGTCCATACTAACCCTTCAAAGAGCATCCCATTCAGAACCACACCCCGAAACCGATAACCCACATTTCCCATGGCTAATGCACCTAGTCTACACATTCCTGGACACGACGGGCACTTTAGCCTTGCCAAACTACCCTAACCTGCACATCTTTGGACTGAGAGGAAACCGGAGCACCTGGAGGAAACTCACACAGGTACAGGGAGAATGTGCGGACTCCACACAGGTAGTCACCCGAAACTAGAATTGAATCTGGGACTGTGGCACTGTGAGGCAGCAGTGCTAGCCACTGAGCCATTGTGCCACCCCATTTGAAGTCCAAGTGTTAATCTCATAAATCTACTTTGTACACCCCTCCCCCTGACACCCCCCCCCCGCCCCAAAAGCAAGGTTATGATAAGTTTCCTAAATTTATAGTGCCACAGCGCTCTCGCTGTCTCTGGCGCTCTCGCACTCTCTGTCACTTCTCTCGCGGTCTCTGGCACTCTCGTGCTCTCGCACTCTCTCTCTCTCTCTCTCTCTCTCACGCTCTCCTGTTGTGTAGTTGAAGCATGACATCCACCTCCTTGTGTTCTTTCCTTTTGCATTTTTGAAGTCAGTGTTCAATTCATCAGCTTTTATGCTGACTACCTCATTACAATGTTTTGATGATCTGTGCATCTGGACACCCACATTTCTATTTACCTTTACAGTTTTGCACCTTCTTAAAATGTGCCGCCTTCCATCTTTTCAGGTCCAAAGTAGATGCCTTACATGTACCTATATGGAAATCCATTTGCTGCCGTTTTCCCCATTCACTTTAACCATCAGTATCACTTTGTAATTGTGTACCACGTCTACACTGCTTGTTGTCTCACCAATATAAGTGTCATCAGTGAACTGGGATACTTGGCTTTCTATCCCATTGTCCAGGTTGTTCATAAATATGGTAATATTTAAGGCTCAACACAGATCCTCGTGGCACATCATTAGGCACTTCCTGCCAATCTGAGTATTTGTCATTATTTCTACTGTCTTCTGTCGCTCCCCAGTTTTGTAACAGGTCAATAACTTGTCTTGCGTTCCATCAACTTCAACCTTGGCAAATAATTTCCCATGAAGGACTTTATTGGTGCCTTTTGAATTCCATTCAAACAGTGTCTGTAGATCTTCCCCTGGCCACTGGACTGGCTGACATTACGGTGAAAAGCTCTCCTTGTCAACCTGTCCCCTTGCCTGAGGTGTGGTGATTCTCAGGTTAAACCAGCACCAGCTGTCTCTCTGAGAGACAAAAGCCCTATGGTCTGGTAAGACTCTGGTGACTTCACTGTTTTGCTTTAATCACCTTTTCAAAAAAAGTGTTTGGTCAAGTTTGACCTTATTGCAAACCCATGCTCTTTCTCTCAATTTAGCTGAAATCTTTCAAGGTGTTAAATCACTCTATCCTTGTAGATGTTCAAACTTTTCTGACAACAGATGGCTAACAGATCTATAATTCCCTGGAGCTTCTGTCTCAATCAAAGGGTTGCTCAATTCCACAAACTGAAACCAAATCGTATCTGTGTAGAGTCTACATTGGTGAACTTTTCTGTGATATGTAACCTTAGCAATTTTTTTTTCTCATTGAAAGAAAGCTGAAACTTTTCTGAATTAATTAATTTCACTTGTAAATGCGTATTTTGTTTAATTTTATTTAAGCCTATAAAGTGTGAGTGTTGAATTTGAACATCAGTGCTGGTAAAATAAACCAACTGTCTGTGATCTGGCATGCTCCTCCAATGCCCTCATTGTGCCACAGAATATTGTTTATGCATTGCTTGCTTTTTCTTTGTCTGCATTTATTGGGACTGCTCTCAATGATGGCCAATATGTTGTGCTAGTTTGTGACCTTTGAATTGTGTTGATTAATTGTGTTCTTCTTGTCCTGCTCTCTGTGCTGTGCTGTTGCTGCTGTTTTCTGTGTTACCACAGTCATCGCCAACCATGGAGAAAAAGGTAAATGTTGCTCAGTCATTTCAATCCTTGTATTCCCAACGCAAACTCCTTGCCCCATCCCTTACTCTAACCCAGCTGGGAACATTTGAGGTCCCTTCTGTCTCTGCATTTAATTCTGAAGTATTGTGATTAATCATTGCACTTATTGAGTAGTCATTAAAGTTTGTTTAATGAATGTACATATAAGTCTTTGTCCAGGCTTTCTGATGAGGGCCCTAGCACGCAGATAAAAATATAATGGGACATATTTCCTGTCTTTGTTTTTTATTGTGGCACTCCAGATGTGAGTATAAATGAGCCTAAAGTAAGTGAAAAGTCTGATTTTATTTTGAACCTGTTAAAAGTCTAATAGGGTGAAACCGCAAAGCATTCTGCAGCCGTTGAAAGTTATTTTATTCCTGTTTTGGAATAAATCAGTTTATTAAAAAGAAGGATTTTGATTTATCACCAAGCTGTTGAAAGAGTTTAATGCGGGGAAGTTTTCCAGGTTAATTGATGGAAGTATCACAGTTAGGCAGGAGCATTAGACTGTGCTGTTCCAGAAATACACAGGGCAGCAGAAGGCAAAATGAATAATGTCAAAAAAGCCACTCCAGACCTCAGTTATACTGCAAACAGAGTGAGCTGCCAAGGTTTAGTACAAAAACAATGGGAAGATTTGCATTTTTATAGTGTCATCCAGAAACAAGAGTTTGCTTCAGATGAATTGCTGATGGAATTGTGAAACGATTGGCGTGCAACCTGTCACAGCAACTAACACAAAAATAGCTGGAGCAAACATCTAATGAGGTGAGGCAGCAGTAAATATAGTTTTGATAGTATTGATTGATTGAGGGTTGGCTTTGAATTCCTTGCCTCGGCAGTGGTGCAGTGATGCTCCACTTGAGCTATTAGGCTGGGTATACTGTGACTGAAGTGACTGGTTCATACTGATCTGCTGGGATTGTTACTGTTTGGCCTTCAGTGTCAGTAGTGAAGGCCAGCATTGACCCAGGGTCTGTATCACAATAAAACTCTAAGCAGCAACCAGATGCTTTTTCTCTGCACAATAAAAGATTGATAGACTTCTTAGAAACATCACACTGTTAATATTTTTAAGTGCTTATGACATATGTTTTTAAAAACTTGCTACCATGTGTGTCCTATATCCCTTAACATTGTTTATTCATGTTCTGTGCATCCCTAGATGAAGCAGCTCTATTAGTGAGTGACTGTATCAATAACTAGAGTGCAGCAGGGGCACACAGAAGGTCCAAGTGCCAGTGGCTGTCTTTGTTGGGGTCACCATTGGACAGGTGGTGCCAAAAAGCTAATGGGACTCCTCATATACTACCTTACAAGTTAGATTTTTGGAAGGCAGATTCTCAAAATTCTTAGTGACATCGCAAAGGTTATTTGTGTGGTCTGGAACTATGCTGCTTTACTACATGTGACTGTTCTCAAAGCAAATTATAGTTAGTCTTGACTATACCTTGGGTTTGTTCCCATGTTTCCACAGCCTTCATTGGGAATGTGCATTGAATAGTCCCTTATTTTATATAAATCATTTGGGTATTAGTGGCTCTAGCTGCTGATTAATATAAATGATCAATTATAGATATATAAATTTTATGTAAATGGTTTATACAAATGTTTGTATAACCATTTTTATAAACTGTTTATATAAATGACTTACGCTTGAATGTTGGCGAGTTAATCAGTAAGCTCGCAGATGACAGAAAAATTGTTGGGGTGGTTAATAGTGATGAGGCTGGCCTAAGGAGGATGTAGAGCTGAAAATGTGTTGCTGGAAAAGCGCAGCAGGTCAGGCAGCATCCAGGGAACAGGAGAATCGACGTTTCGGGCATAAGTCCTTCTTCAGGAATGAGGAAAGTTTGTCCAGCAGGCTAAGATAAAAGGTAAGGAGGAGGGACTTGGGGGAGGGGCGTCGGAAATGTGATAGGTGGAAAGAGGTCAAGGTGAGGGTGATAGGTCAGACTGGGTTGAGGGCGGAGAGGTCAGGAAGAAGATTGCAGGTTAGGAAG
>NC_057730.1:51649898-51770551 GCF_004010195.1 Chiloscyllium plagiosum | reverse complement strand
CGCCTCATCTTCCGCCTAGGAATCCTCCAACCACAAGGGATGAACTCGGGTTTCACCAGTTTCCTCATTTCCCCTCCCCCCACCTTGTCTCAGTCAAATCCATCGAATTCAGCACCGCCTTCCTAACCTGCAATCTTCTTCCCGACCTCTCCGCCCCCACCCCCGTCTGACCTATCACCCTCACCTTGACCTCTTTCCACCTATCACATTTCCGACGCCCCTCCCCCAAGTCCCTCCTCCCTACCTTTTATCTTAGCCTGCTGGACACACTTTCCTCATTCCTGAAGAAGGGCTTATTCCCGAAACATCGATTCTCCTGTTCCCTGGATGCTGCCTGACGTGCTGCGCTTTTCCAGCAACACATTTTCAGCTCTGATCTCCAGCATCTGCAGACCTCACTTTCTCCCCTTAGGAGGATGTACACAGGAAAGTTAGGGCAGGCTAATCATTGGCAAATGGAATTCGAACCAGATCAACGTGAGGTGATGCACTTGGGCTGACAAGATGAGGGGAATACATGATGAATAGTAGGTCCCTGGGAAACACTGTCCACTGTATACCACTCCCTTAAAGTATCAGGGCAAGTGGATAAATTGGTTAAGAAGGTATATAGTATACTTGCCTTTCTTAGCCTATTCAGAGAGTTTAAGAGCAGTCAGGTTATTCTGGAACTGTATATAATGTTGGTTAGGCCGTAGCTAGAGGATGATGTACACTATGGAACCCAGGGATAGGACAGCACTGGCAAGAGTGCAGAGGAGATTTACCAGGCCTGGGCTGGAGAGTTTCAGCAATGAAAAAAGACTGGTCAGATTGAGGTTGGTTTCCTTAGAGCAGAGGAGGTTGAAAAGGGAAACGATTGAGAATTATAAAATTATGAAAGGCATGGTCAGGAAGCAGCTTTTCCTTTGATGGAGGGGGCAATAGCTTTAGAGGGGATGTGAGGAAAAACGTTTTCACGTGGAGGATGGTGGGAATGTGGAACTCCCTGCCTATGGGGTGGTAGAGTTAGAAACCTTCAAAACATTTTAGAACTTCTCAGATGTGCCCTTGCAATGTGAAGGCCTAAAAGGCTATGGCCAAATACTGGAAAATAGGATTAGAATAGTTAGGGTGTTTTTGACTGGATGGGATGAAGGGCCTTTGTTCTGTATTGTGGATCTCTCTGATTCAGACTCTATTGTTGATGTCCAGTGCTTAAGGACATGGGTCAGTAGTGCAGTATGGGTGTGATCTTCTACCTGTTGTTACTTTGTGGGGGTGGTTGCTCTTTGAAGGGAACTGATGTAATCTCATGAGTAAAGGAACAAACTCGTTTAGTCTGTATTGTTCCTCTAAGCAACACTGTGCAGTACTTCGCACTGACAGGCTTACAGGCATTGATGCACATATTGCACAAACAATAGGCTGTAATAAATATAGTTTGCCCAGTGTCTGCATTCCCACTGCCTTTCAGATTTTTTTGTTCCACATGCATTAACATTGGTATTCAAGTGTTTCTGCATAATGATCCAGAGTCCCATGCCCTTCTGATGATGTGCCAACTCTGCACTGAAACGTAAGAACCCTAGGGAATACGACATGTTGTCTTGCCCTCTGGAAACGTCGTCTTGCAAGACATTATTCCTGGAACTCAATGGGAAATTTACTGATGCTTGCGTTGTGCATTTAGTAGGAGCATGGAGGAAATCCTGAAGAAACAGATGTCCATTAATGTTCCACTGGAGTTACTGTGGGAGATGGGGCAATTACTGATTCAATTTCAGAGCTCATACGTATTTTGCCACATTAAGTGTAATTTGTACAGTTGTGCTTTTTAAAAATTGCAACCCCACTACTTGATCATCTTTTAATAATCCCCTTTTGTAGATCACTATCCAGACAGAATCCGCTTTCCAACAGATTACTCGTGTCATCTCATGGAGTAGAAATGTTATTTTCTCTTTACTTTGGTATTTCATGTGGGTTGTCCTCATGAGTGTGAGACAACAAAAGCTTTGGCAGAATCTGTCCTTTCTCAGCTTTACTCAGTATTCACCTTTGGTATAAAAATAAATCCTTCTATGTCCGTGGACGAACTTCCTGAATTTGCGCAGCTTCTGTATCCCTGGCAAGCTGTATATCCAAACTTATGAAAATTTGTTTGGGGGGCGGGGTTGGTGTAAACATTCAGTGTTTAAGGCAACATCTGTGTACAAAAAGAAGAATGGTCAGGCCCGTTCTTTGATCTGAAATTAGGACATAGAAAAGATGGTGGGACAGGTGATGCGTCACAGCTGCAGCATGTGGGAGTTCCTGGATGCCAGTTTGGTCCAGAATAAATATGTCTGCAGCAAATGTTTGAAGTTCAAGCAGCTTTGACTCCGGGTTTGGTACATCAGGAAAGGGGAGGGTGTCTGCACCCTTTGTAGCAGGAGGTAGCCAAACCCTTTAGGATAGTGTCTTTTGTCAGGTGCTAGGGACAGAAAGAACTGGATAAGGGCAAGGTTTGAAGGGTTATGAATTAACTGACTGTGGCACTGTGATACAGGAGATCATTCAAGAGTGGGACATTATGAAGGAATGCAGTGGTAGCAGGGGACAGTATAGTAAGGAGGTGTGATCTGTTTTCTGCAGAAAAGAGCACAAAACCAGAGAGCTATATTGCCTGCTGGTGCCATGGTTCAGGATATCTGCTCAGGCCTGGACTGGAGCCTGCAGTGGGAGTGAGTAGAACCAGTCGTTGGGGTCCTTGTAGGTACTAATGACATTGGCACAACAGGGAAGGCTGGAGAAAGTGAGGACTGCAGATGCTAGAGATCAGAGTCAAAGAATGTGCTGCTGGAAAAGCACAGCTGGTCAGGCAACATCGAGGAACAGGCGAGTCGATGTTTTGATTCCTGATGAAGGGCCTATGCCTGAAATGTTGACACTTGTGCTCCTTGGATGCTGCCCTGACTGGTTGTGCTTTTCCAGCAGCATGCTCTTTGACAACATTGAAGGCAGTTTCTATATCAGGAACTAAGAAATAAGAAGCAGAACCTCAAAGGTGATACCCTGTGTTATTGCCTGAGCCATGTGCAAGTTGGCACAGAGCAAATCCGATTAGAGAGATGGCTTAAAGGCTGGCATGGGTGAAATTGGTTTTGATTGGTGAGACGCTGGCACCAGTACTGGGGAAGGTGGGATGTGGGACAGTTTGCACCTGAACTATACTGGGGGTGACATCTGCAAGAACTGAGGAAGTAAAGAGGATTTAAACCAAATAATGGGGGCAAGGCATCAAATTTGGGAAGATGTGGTAAGGTCAAAGAGCAGAGTCAAAGTTATTAATAAGGGAAATGATAGCATGTAGCAGGATGGGATAGACAGAATGAATCTAAGATGAAACCAATTGCTAACACTAACACCAGGACAAAAGACCTCATACCCATCATGTGCTAGACTAACGTAATTTACAAGATTCCACGTAAGGACTACACAAAACATTATATGGGGCAAACAGGTAGACGACTAACTGTGCATCTATGAACACCAATGAGTCACTAACACCATGACCAGCTGTCTCTAGTAGCCCCACACACAAATGACAGGGACCATAAATTCGACTGGGACAATGCAGCGATCATAGGACAAGCCAAGCAGAGGACAGCCAGAGAATTTCGAGAAGCATGGCACTTAACCATGGACTCCATCGGCAAACACATTGACCTGGATCCAATGCACCAGCCACTACAACGAACAACTGGAACTGGCAACTGGAAGCAGCAGAATCAGAACCGAATAAATTCCAGAGGACACTGTACAGTGTGTGCATTCAAATATAAACAGATGAGCCAAGTAGTATGCTCTAGAAGTCATTATTGATACGTGGCTGCAGGATGACTTTGGGACCTGAATTTTCAAGATGTTTTGGAAGGACAGGGAGTTAGTAAAATGTGATGGGCTGTTTGTGAATGACAATATTAGCACAATAGACAACGATTTAGTGGTATGGTGGCTCAGCGGTTAGCACTGCTGCCTCACAACGGCAGGGACCTGGGTTTGATTCTAGCCTCAGGCGACTGTCTGTATGAAGTTTGCACACTCTCCCCTTGTGTGGGTTTCTTCCGGGTGCTCCAGTTTCCTCCCGCAGTCTAAAGATGTGCGGGTTGTGTGGATCAGCCATACAAACTGCGCCATAGTGCAGGGATTTTGCAAGCTTGGGTAAGCCGGCATAGGGCGGTACTGGGGGGATGGTGGGGGGGTACTCTTTGGAGGCTACCGTACTGGACTGGATGGGCGGAATGGCCTGCTTCCGTGCTGTAGGGATTCTCTGATTCTATAGGATGACATAAGTTCAGGAAACCCTGATGTGGAAGCAGTTTGAGTACAGATGAAAAATTGTAAAGGCAGGAAGTCACTTGTGGAAGGAATGTACTGGTCCTGACAGTAAACACATAGTAAGGTGAAGCACAAAGGAGGAAATAATGAGAGCTTGTCAGAAAGGCAGGGCGCTAATCCTGGGAGATTTTAATCTATACACTGATTGGGAAAAGTCAGTAAAGTTAGCTGAGGTAAAAAGTTTATAGTTTGGGGACTGTTCCTTAGAACATAATATACTAAGGGGAGGATGAGGCAACCAGGGCTAACAAGGGAGGTCAGAGACAGCAAAGCAGCAAAAGGGAAAAGGTGCAATGTGGTGAAGGTTAGTGGGACGCTAGAGGATTGGAAAGCCTTTAAAAAATAGCAGAGGACAACTGTAAAGCAACAAGGGAGGAAAAGATGAAATATGAAGGTGCGCCTGCTGGTAATATTAAAAAAGATTGCAGGAGTCTTTTCAGATGTGTTAAAAGGTGAGAGAGAAGACATTGAATGCTTGAAACCAAGGCAGAAGAGCTAGTAATAGAGACCAAAGAAATGGTGGGGGAACTGAATGGGTACTTTGCATCAGTATTCACAGTGGGACACACCAGTAAGGTACCAGAACTTCAAGAGCTGGGGCAGAGGCGAGTGTAGTGGTCATGACTAAAGGGAAGGTGTTGGGAAAGCTGAAAAATGTGAAGGTGGATACATCACCCTGAGTAGATGGACTACACTCTGGGGTTCGGAAGGGGATTATAGAGGCACTGGCAGCGATCTTTCAGGAATCACTGGAGCCAGGGAGGGTCCCAGAGCAATGGGAAATGGCTAATTTTGCATTGCTGTTTACAAAGGGAGGAAGGCAGAATACTGGAAACTATACATTGGTTAGCCTATCTCAGTCATTGCTAAGATTTTTTTTTAAGAGTCCATTTTTAAGGATGAGATTGCAGAAATGTATGGTAACACAGGGCTGAGTCAGCATGGCTTTGTCATGCGGAGGTCATAGTCGAAGAGTGTGGTGCTGTAAAAACACAGCCGGTCAGGCAGCGTTTGAGCAGGAGAGTCAATGTTTTGGACATAAGCTCTTCAACCTGATGCTGTCCTGCTCCTCGAATGCTGCCTGACCTGCTGTGCTTTTCCAGCACACTCGACTCTGATCTCCAGCATTTGCAGTCCTCACTTTCTTGGGGGGGGGGGGGGTCATGCCCGACAAATCAGTTAAAATTCTTTGAGGTGGAGATGAGCAAGTTAAACAAATGCTAGCCAGTGGATGTGATCAATGTGGAGTTTCAGAAGGCCTTTGACACAGTACTGCGCAGGAGGCTGTAAAGTAAGATAAGAGGCCATGGCATTTGGGGCAAGGTACTGGCTGACTGGCAGAAGGCAGAGAGTAGGGATAAAGGGATCTTTTTCAGAAGTCCTACAGGGTTCAGTGTTTGGACCACAACAAGTCATGTTAGACATTAACCATCTTGATGAAGGAACTGTGAGGGCATTTTTGCTAAGTTTGCAGATGACATAAAGATGAAGGAGCAGGTAGTGTTGAAAAAGTGCGGGGAAGCTGCAGAAGGACTTGGACAGACTAGGAGAATGGGCAAAGAAGTGACCGATGGAGTACAGTGTGGGGAAAGTGTGAAATTATTCCCTTTGATAGGAAGAATAGAGGCATAGACTATTTTCTATATGGAGCACAACTTTGGAAATCTTATGCACAAAGGGACTTAGGCCTAGTTCAGGATTCTCTTGAGGTTAATATGCAGGTTCAGCTGGAAGCTAGGAAAGCAAATGCAATGTCAGCATTAGTTTAGGGAATACAAGAGCAGAGGTGTCCTACTGAGACTATCAAAGTATCTGGTCTGCATTTGGAACACTGAGTGGGTTTGGGCCCCATATCTAAGGAAGGACATGTCGGAGTTGGAGGGAGTCCGGAGGAGGTTTATAAGAACGATCCTAGGGATGAAAGGTTTCTCATATGAGGAGCAGTTGAGAACTCTGGGTCTGTATTCAATGGAGTTTAGAAGGATATGGGAACTCTGATTGAAACTTACAGATATCTGAAGGACCTGGGTAGATTGGACTTGGAAATGGTATTTCCACTGGTAGGAGAGACTAGGACTCTGGCACAGCCTCAGAGAGAAGGGACAACCCTTCAGGGGTGGAATCTGTGGAACTCAGACCCCGCAGTCTTCTGTGGCAAAGTCATTGAGCGTCTTTAAGACAGAGATATATAGAGACACATGAGATACAGAGGGATTTGGGTGTCCTGGTGCATGAATTACACAAGGTTAGGGTGTAGGTACAGCAAATAATTAGGAGAGCTAATAGAATATTTATCATGTGTTGCAAGGATAGTTGGATATGAGAGGAGGGAGATTATGCCTCAGTTATACAGGATCCTGGTAAGACTGCATCTGGAGTACTGTGTACAGTATTGGTCAGAATATTTGAGGAGCAATGTAAGTGTGTTGGAAACAGTTCAGGGAAGCTTTACCAGACTATACCTCAAATGAGTGGGTGGTCCTCGAAGGACAGGCTGGGCCTAAATCCTCTAACATAATTGAAACATTATTAGATCCTGAGGAGACTTGACAGGGGTGGGGTAATGGGGGAGTGGAAAGGATGTTTCCTCTTGTGGGAGAATCTACAGCTAGGGGACACTGTTTAATAATAAGGGGGTCACCCATTTAAAACTGAGATAAAATCATAGAGATGTACAGCATGGAAACAGACCCTTCAGTCCAACCCGTCGATGCCGACCAGATATCCCAACCCAATCCAATCCCACCTGCCAGCACCCGGCCCATATCCCTCCAAACCCTTCCTATTCATATACCCATCCAAATGCCTCTTAAATGTTGCAATTGTACCAGCCTCCACCATTTCCTCTGGCAACTAATTCCATACACGTGCCACCCTCTGTGTGAAATGTTGCCCCTTGGATCTCTGTTATATCTTTCCCCTCTCACCCTAAACCTATGCCCTCTAGTTCTGGACTCCACGACCGCAGGGAAAAGACTTTGCCTATTTGCCCTATCCATGCCCCTCATAATTTTGTAAACCTCTATAAGGTCACCCCTTAGCCTCCGTCGCTCCAAGGAAAACAGCCCCAGCCTGTTCAGCCTCTCCCTATAGCTCAAATCCTCCAACCCTGGCAACATCCTTGTAAATCTTTTCTGAACCCTTTCAAGTTTCACAACATCTTTCTGATAGGAAGGAGACCAGAATTGCATGCAATATTCCAACAGTGGCCTAATCAATGTCCTGTACAGCTGCAACATGACCTCCCAACTCCTGTACCAATAAAGGAAAGCCTACCAAACGCCGCCTTCACTACCCTATCTACCTGCGACTCCACTTTCAAGGAGCTATGAACCTGCTCTCCAAGGTCTCTTTGTTCAGCAACACTCCCTAGGAACTTACCATTAAGTGTATAAGTCCTGCTAAGATTTGCTTTCCCAAAATGCAGCACCTCACATTTATCTGAATTAAACTCCATCTGCCACTTCTCAGCCCATTGGCCCATCTGGTCCAGATCCTGTTGTAATCTGAGGTAACCCTCTTCGCTGTCCACAACACCTCCCAATTTTGGTGTCATCTGCAAACTTACTAATTGTACCTCTTATGCTCACATCCAAATCATTTATGTAAATGACAAAAAGTAGGCGACCCAGCACCGATCCTTGTGGCACTGTTGAGAATCTTTGGAATTCCTTTTGGATGCACAAACTTTAGATGTTTAAAAGCAGAGGTCAATAGATTCTTGATAACCAAGTGGATGAGGATTTGAGGTTAAAATCAGATCAGATGTGACTTCGTCGCAAGCTTGAAGGGTGGAGTGGCTTACGCTCCTGGTTTGTACAAACAGCTGGCTCGGTTAAGAGAAAACGAAAACGGTAATGGACTAATGTGGTTTCTGAATTATAAAATTCTGCCAAAGACTCATTTGCCCTCTATCCAGAGACAGAAGGTTAAATGTGGGGCATTACTGACAGGTATTATGAGTGTGTGTTCATGGATAATTATACATGAATCTGGAGCATTCCAGAAGGAATTGCTGGCAAGTATTTTTGATGGGAGGTGAGTAAAGTGGATAATATGCATTTGCTGATTAATAATGGAACCAGAAATGAGTTTTAGAAAGCTTAAGGAATCCTTGGTCAATGTGAAAACAAGGGTAAGTACATTCATCCTTGCAACTACTGCACCAAACCTGGTACAGATTCCCTGCACCTGATGTTTCACATCTTTTGGTGATTTCAGTATCCATCTCTATTCATTGTTCCCTCTGACTAACTTTACTTCCTTGCCTCGACTTCTCCATCTGGCACAGTGGCTCAGTGGTTAGCTCTGTTGCCTCTCAATGCTAGGGACCCGGGTACGATTCCAGCCTCTGGCGTCTGCTTGTGTGGAATCTGCACATTCTCCCCATGTCTGCGTGGGTTTCCCCCCACAGTCCAATGCAGGTTAAGTGAATTGGCCCATGGGAAATTTCCCTGTAGTGCCCAGGAATGTGTAGGCTAGGTGGATTAGCCATGGCAAATGCATGGCTTCAAGAATAGGGCGTGTCTGGATGGGATACACTTCAGAGGGTTGGTGCAGACTCGATGGGCTGAATGGCCGCCTTCCATGCCTTCTGTGATGTAAACTTTGACAGAGAGACATGGCAGGCTCGAAACATGAACTCTGTTTCTTCCTCCCAGATGCTAGCAGACCTGCTGAGTTTCTCCAGCATTCTCTGCATAGGAAATGTATAAGCTCTTCGGCCATTACCATTTTCACACTCCCTCAACCTTGCCATCTCCATCCCTGAAGAAGGGCTTATGCCTGAAACGTCGATTCCTCTGCTCCTTGGATGTTGCCTGACCTGCTGCGCTTTTCCAGCAACACATATTTCAGCTCCCATCTCCATTCATGTCAGTCACCAGTATCAGCAACTCTGACCACATAGTTGCATCACTTACTTTGCATGCCCTTGTATCCTCTTGCAATTCCATTCACATCCCAAATGCATTTTTAAATAGCAGCTGCAACTGTGTGCAGTAAGGAGGATTAGGAAAGTTTTATTTCTTGTTTATCTCAAAGGTATAAGATTCGGGAGCTCCATTGGTCTGCACACCTAGCGGGGCAGACTGGAGGCGCTGAGTTGCCTATGCCTGCTCCTAGTTCTTATGTTCTTCTGAGACATCAAAGAATGAGAGAGAGAATAAACTAATGAAGCTGGTGAGCATATCAAACCTGTAAACCAAATGTATGCCCCAGTACAAGCATTTCCCTTCAAAGAACAAAGATGCGGTTATATTGTTGAATTCTTTCAGAGTTTTGGAAAGATATCACGTGGAATTCTGAAATTCCAAAGAGAAATAAAGAATCCGAAGGATGTGCTATTGCAGACGTTGAGATAGAGGCTGGTGTTAACTTTCAGAGCTCTGGTCAGTGACTGGTGACCGACTGCCAGGAATTTGGGTCTTGAAATTGCTACTCACTTTGGTGATTGTGGGAATTGAAAGCACAACTGGTGCCCTACAGTTTGGGGATGTTATCAGTCACAGGAAGCTGACAATGTTCTCCACACTGTCATTTCAGCACATTATTGTTTCAGGGAAATGGAACACTTGAACATGTTTCCTTCAAATGGGCAGCACAGCAGCTCAGTGGTTAGCACTGCTGCCTGTCAGTGTCAGGGACCCGGGTTTTATTCCACCCTCGGGTGACTGTGTGCAGTTTGCGCATTCTCCCTGTGTCCACTTGAGTTTCACCTGGGTGCTCCGGTTTCCTCCCACAGTTCGAAGATATGCAGGTTAGGTGGTTTGGCCATAGTGTTGTGGGATGGCCATTGCTAAATTGCCCATAGTGTTGAGGGATGTACAGGCTAGGTGGGTTAGCCATGGACAATGCAGGGTTATGGGGGGGGGGGGGGGGGGTTCTGGTTGGGATTGCTGTGGACGCATTGGGCAGAATGGCCTTTTTTCACATTGTGTAGGGATTCTATGCTTCATTCTGGCGAGAAAGTATCTCCTGATTGCAATCAGAAAGCAGCACCTTGTATCCTTGACTCTCACTTTGCTGTACAGAGTTTGTACTTTCACCTTTGCATGGCTAACAGAATATGAAATAAAATGGTTGATTGGCTGGACTGCTTGCACTTTGTGAAGAGTTGTTTGACTGGCTTGACGGCATTTTCTGCTTTATGATTGGACAGAGATGAAGATATGTGTTTAAGTCTCCAAGTCTTGAAAAACGCAGCAGATTCACATGATGTGAACCTCAGAGGCAGGGCCAGCATTTATTGTCCATCTGTAATTTCCTTGTAAAGGGGAAGATGAACCCCTTTCTTGTTTCTGTCCTGTGTATTGTAGATAAGAGTTCTGATCGGAATGCCATGCTTCTAGGAATTCTTGTGCGTACCTCTGTTTGGCTTGTCCTAGGATGGATGTGTTGTCCCAGTCATAGAGGTGTACAGCACGGGAACAGACCCTTCGGTACGAATTGTCCATGCTGACCAGATATCCCAACCCAATCCAGTCCCACCTGCCAATACCTGGCCCTCCAAACCCTTCCTATTCATATACCCATCCAGATGCCTCTTAAATGTTGCAATTGTACTATCCTCCATCACTTCCTCTGGCAGCTCATTCCATTCAAATACCACCTTCTGAGTGCCCCTTAGGTCTCTGTTATATCTTTCCCCTCTCACCCTAAACCTATGCCCTCTAGTTCTGGACTCCCCCACACCAGTGAAAATACTTTGTCTATTTATCCTATCCATGCCCCTCATGTTTTTATAAACCTCTACAAGGTCACCCCTCAGCCTCCAACCTTCCAGGGGAAACAGCCCTAGCCTATTCAACCTCTCCCTGTAGCTCAGATCCTTTCTGAACCCTTTCAAGTTTCACAACATCTTTCCGATAGGAGACCAGAATTGCACGCAATATTCCAACAGTGGCCTAACCAATGTCCTGTACAGCTGCAACATGACCTCACAACCCCTTCACTCAATACTCTGACTAATAAAGGAAAGCATACCAAACGCCGCCTCCACTTTCAAGGAGCTATGAACCTGCATTCCAAGGTCTCTTTGTTCAGCAACACTCCCTAGGACCTTACCATTAAATGTCTAAGTCCTGCTAAGATTTGCTTTCCCAAAATGTAGCACCTTGCATTTATTTAAATTTGCCTCTATCTGCCATTTCTCAGCCCATTGGCCCATCTGATCAAGATCCTGTTGTAATCAGAGGAAACCTTCTTCGCTGTCCACTACACCTCCAATTTTGGTGAAATCAGCAAACTTACTAATTATATCTCATGCTCACATCCAAACCATTTATATAAATGATGAAAAGTGGTGGGCCAGTATCGATCCTTCTGACACTCCACTGGTCACAGGCCCTTCCTTATCTATATGTAAGGATACTAGTGAGAGAGGGTCATGTTGTTTTGTGGCTAGTTGATGTTCATGTATCCTGGTGGCTAGTTTTCTGCCTGTTTGTCCAATGTAGTGTTTGTTACAGTTCTTGCAAGGTATTTTGTAAATGATGTCAGTTTTGCTTGTTGTCTTTATAGGGTCTTTCAAGTTCATTAGCTGCTGTTTTAGTGTTTTGGTGGGTTTGTGGGCTACCATGATGTCAAGTGGTCTGAGTAATCTGGCAGTCATTACTGAGATGCCTTTGATGTAGGGGAGAGTGGTTAGGGTTTCTGGACAGGTTTTGTCTGCTTGTTTGGGTTTGTTGCTGAGATCAGCAAACTGTGTTCATTGGGTACCTGTTCCTTTTGAATACTAAAGACTCTGGCCACAAAAAGACATGGCCCACTATCATTAGTATTCTTACATACAGTTGAGGAAGGACATCACTTCAACTGGGACAACACATCCACCCTAGGACAAGCCGAACAGAGACACGCATGCGAACTCCTTGAAACATGGCATTCCAACTGGAACTCTATCAATAAACACATCGACTTGCACCCATTTACCACCCTCTGAGAAAAAGAACAGGAAATGACATCACAGCAAATGACCTCACCAACCCAAGGAAACCTAAACATATAAATAGAAAGTGGGTCAGTAATGCCAGTGCTTCTCCGGAGGCTCACTGATGTTCTCTAGTATGATGACGAAATGTCTGAAAATAAATCTTCCAGCTCAGCAAGCAAACTTACATCCAAAACCTCAACCTGAGCTGCCAATCTTCTCAAAACTCACTAGTTCAAAGGAGATGTGAGGGGCATGTCATTTACATGGAGTGCGCCTGGAATGCACAGCCAGTGGTGGTGATGGAGGCAGAGATGATAGGGGCATTTAAGGGGCTTATAAATAAGCACATGAATAAGCAAGGAACAGAGGGATATGAACCATAGACAGGCTGAAGGGATTAGTTTAACCTGGCATCATGTTTGGTACAGCACCATGGCCTGAAAGGCCTGTTCCTGTACTGTACAGTTTTGTGTACTCCTGCAACAGTCATTGTTTGAGAACAGCTCTTTAGACAGAAGATAGGGGTTGACTTTGTGATGTGAATGGTACTTTCAAGAGGGTTGAAATTCATACTGAGTCATTGGAGCCAGTGAACTGCAGGTCATGGACCTGGTATTGGATGCTGTCCATGGTGCTGAATGTGACAGTGAGCAAATGTCCACCGGTATTTCTGATGTGGAAATCAGAAAAGAGTAGTTGCAAAAAGCATTCATTAGTCTGTTCCACTAACTCTGCTCCCAGAACTAGAATAAGGCACATGAAAAACTTGAAGTAGTTTTGGGGCAATGGTTGAGGGGATTGGGGATCAGATACCTCATTCAAGATCAGCTATCACCTGGGTGCAAACATACTTACAATGGGAGACCAATATAGGAAAGAGAGAGTATTTTAAAAGGAGTAGATCTTGCACCTATTTCTCTTAATGATTATGAAAGATTTAAAGGACCATTACCTCACTCCTAATGTAAAAGTGTCTAAACTTTCAAAAAGAGTGTTTTCTGATCTGAAGCTAAAACCATGGAAGCACTGGCAGTTGGGAAAAAATGTGCTCACCAGGATGAAGGAATTTTCCTGTTTTACTGGAGTTCTGACATTTCATTGGGAATCCCACACTTTGTAATTAGATTACTTACAGTGAGGAAACAGGCCCTTCGGCCCAACAAGTCCACACCGACCCGCCGAAGCGCAACCCACCCATATCCCTACATTTACCCCTTTACCTAACACTACGGGCAATTTAGCATGGCCAATTCACCTGACCTGCACATCTTTGGACTGTGGGAGGAAACCGGAGCACCCGGAGGAAACCCACGCAGACACTGGGAGAATGTGCAAACTCCACACAGTCAGTCGCCTGAGTCGGGAATTGAACCCGGGTCTCTTCCTGATCTCCGCCTCACCCTCCATGGCCCTTTGCTTTCCTTTGCATGTACATAATCCAACAAGGTCATGTTCTGTTGGTAAGGAGTTCAAATACTGAGGTCACTTTGGTGGTTTGGTGGAAATACATTGGACCTCCTGCTAATGTAAACAAGGAGAAAAATAATGTTTCTTGTCAAAGTTCCATTTGAAATTGCCTAGGAGCATTTGAATTTTACTAAGGATCATAAAAAGTGCCATAATTTATTGGCTCCTCAAACTTCAGTGACTTTGTCATTTTGTTTGGTAATATGCACACGATTCCTCGTCTCACAAGATTTTTGGACCTTCACACCCATCCCTGCCTCACTAAGCAAAAATTATACCTACTAGACCACACCTTCAATGGGTGGACAGAACAATGAGACTAACAGCTATAAAGTTCAGTTCTGATATTCTTGTGTTTGCAGCGTTGAGTTGCATGCCTATGAAGACATTGTGTGTGACATTCTGCTCTCTAATTCAATGCAATCTGATGCCCAAAATTGTTTGCATGGAACAATAGAATGGTACCAGAGTGCATTTACTCTTCACATAATTAACCAAAGATCTGAGTCCAGACTTAGAATAAGAACATGAAAAGACAAACAGGAATAGGCCATCTGGCCCGTTGGGCCTGCTCTGCCATTCAATAAGATCATGGCTGATTCTTTTTGTGGACTCAATCCACTTACCTGCCCACTCACGATAACCCTGAATTCTTTTACTGTTCAAAAACCTATCTTTGCCTTAAAGAAATTCAACGAGGTAGCCTCAACTGCTTCAGTGGGCAGGGAATTCCACGGATTCACAACCTTTGGATTAAGAAGTCCCTCCCCAACTCGGACCTAAATCTGCTCCCCCTCACGTCCCCTAGTTCTTGTTTCACCCGCCAGTGGAAACAACGTTCCTGCTTCTATCTTATGAATTCCCTTCATAATTTTGTTTCTATAAGAATTCCCCCTTCATTTTGTCTAAATTCCAAAGAATATAATCCCAGTCTACTCAGTCTCTCCTCATAAGTCAACCCCCTTCAACTCCAGAATCAACCTAGTGACCCTCCTCTGCACCCCCTCCAGTACCAGTACATCCTTTCTCAAGTAAGGAGACTAAAACTGGAAAGAGGAGATTCTCTTTCACCATGAGGTGGAAAGACATCATCCTCCACTTTTCACTGCTACATTTAGTGGAGAAATGATGTGATGTGGTTATCCAGAGTGTTCTTGATGACTGTATTTTTTGATATTTTGGGACACTACAATGTTTT
Organism: Chiloscyllium plagiosum; assembly: GCF_004010195.1. NCBI lineage: Eukaryota > Metazoa > Chordata > Chondrichthyes > Orectolobiformes > Hemiscylliidae > Chiloscyllium > Chiloscyllium plagiosum. Next base: position 51,755,591 of record NC_057730.1, on the reverse strand, counting down.
GATGTGATCATTATTGAATGATTTGCCTACAGTATTTATTGTTGTGATTATTTGAAATTGGAAATTCTTGCATTTGTCTCAATGTGTGAAAAATGGAAAGCTTTCGCAACCATTATTTCTTCAGTATCTCTCTATTATCAGTAGCTGTGATAAAGCTTAGAAAGCAATGACGCAACCTGTGCATATACTGAGCCTTGCAATAGCAAAGTCTATACAGTCATAATGGCTAAACAACAGTCTCAATGTCTTTGAAGAATGTGTGAGTTGCTGGTAAACATGAAACTTCAATTGCACATTGTTGCTCTTTCCTAGTAGGAAGGAACGGCCGAATACTCTGGGCCCCCTCTTCCCTGTGCTGGACGGGAATCTCCGTGGACAGCAAGTTGGTCGTATCACTCCTGGTTCTGACAATTGGCATTTGAGTGATCTAAGTCAGCCCCCATCTAATGGTAGCGGGAAGGTGAGTGAATCTTGGGCACACAGACAATGAACCACCTGGGCTTTAATTCCTAATGGAAAACATTGTAGACTTTGAACAGGAAATTGTCATGGTTTTAGTGTTTAATATTTCCCCTTTTAAGCTCCTTTCCTGTAGTGAACTACAGTATCCTGCAGAAGAATGAGATTTTCCAGGTTATGGGTCATGTTTCTGTTTTTAGCAGAAATGAGATTAAGCTGTGTGGCTGTGATATATTTTCTTATTTCCATTCTAAGTTCTCCTCTGATCTATATCCATTGAACAGTCTTAACAAGTGACTAAAGCCATACTAAGTGCAATTTCCACCTCTGCTTGATCTGTTGACTCTGGAGCTGCATATTGCATTCTGATAACAGTTGTATGTATGTCTCCTGTATGCATTTCTCTAACTACAAGGTACACACACATGGCGACTGGGAGGCAAGGGATGGTTGTTGTAGTATGAAGAGGGAAGTTGGATGGTGAGGTGGCCATTGCCTGCCTGATTTATAGTGATTCTGTCACGGGAGGGTAGGTCGGTGGGCAGCCTTCTGCCAGGGGCTAGCTGAGGCCCTATACTGGCAACTCTGAGCCAGTGAAGGGACCTCCCCCAGTCCTGCGACTGGTATTCCCCAGGGCTGTGTCTCCTGTCAACCCCTCGATAGGATCAGAGGGCATGAGCACACTTTATAAAAGGTTATGCCCATAAACAGGTTGGCACCAGTAGTGCTGGCAGGGGGTACTGTGTGTATTTTCTACTTACTTGCCAAGAGCATTTTAAATGTGTCAATAGACATTTTTTTTCTATAATATGGACCTTGAATGGGAGCAGGTACAGGTTGTTACTGTGCTGTAAAGCTTTAATTAGGATCATTTTACTTTACCCCATTCTGGAAATCAGCCCAAGAAGAAACCGACTCGATGTTGGTGTTTTTGACTCTTATTGCTCCTTGTATCTTGATGCTTTCTGATCTCCTCCTGCCTGTTTGGTTTCGTCCGGCAGGCTCCTATTCATTTTATTTGCCATCTCTGACTCTCCAATCCAATTGTAGCCTTCTAATTTCAATTTCCTCAATGGCTCAGCATTGAGACCTGACATTTATCACTTCACATGCACATTTATCTCCAGACCATTTGACGCTGCCGTTCTTGTTAATTGGAGTTACCAAATGGTGCGTTTCTGTCCGTGCTGGTCAGTGATCACAGGAAGAATGATCCAGGCATAAAGGAAGGAACAATGGGCTAGAAATTGGCCAGTGCTGATAAAGGCATGAAGAGGTTGATGTTACTGCAGCAACAAGCCTGATAATGCCTACTCCCAGCGAGCTGTGCCCTGCCTGTGGTGCTTCTAGAGGGAGCTAACACTGCTCAGGTGACTGATTTGGGCAAAGTGTTGTGCTCGAGGGGACTGGCGGGATTTCGAAACAGACTGGTGGCTGCAGCCTGCTGTAGTGCTCCAGATCGAAGAGAGATGCTCACGTCCTTGGCTCCACAAAAAATATACGCAAGATCCTTTTTTTAGTATGACATGGTGGCGTAGGCCCTCCAACTCAGCGGCTGTTGTAACTTGCACAAAGACATCGGACTCTGTGCTACCTAACTGGGGAACAACGATAATCATTACAGATAATCCCCATGGCCAATTAAAGCAGCAAGAATGATAGAGCCTAACGGGGGCTGTTTGGCCCATCGGAATGCATGCTGGTTCTTGATGGAACAACTCTGGTATTTCCTGCTCACTGCCTCCCAAACCCTCCACCCCCCCCCAAACTTGCCGGATAGCTCTTAGTCCTTTGTCCTCAAACTCTCGTTCCATTGGCAAGTAGGAGCAACGTTTCTTTGTCTAACTCATCTAAGCTTGCCATCATCTTATATGTTTTGATCAAACTCCTTTGCTCCGAGGTGAGCAGTATCAGCTTCTCATCGCTGGCATCTCCTTGTCCCAGGAATCATCCTGATAATCCCTTCTAAACCCTCTCTCGGACTTTCACGTCCTCACAAAAGGACCTGACCTGGAGACACACTACCTGTGGGCTATAAAGGTTCAGCCTAACTTTCTTGCTGTTGAACTCGATACCTTTATTTACAAAGCTCAAAATCATCAGGAAGAATGGTCCAGGCATAAAGAAAGGAACAACGGGCTAGAAATGGGCCAGTGCTGATAAACGCATAAAGTGTTACTGACTTTCTTGTCTCTCTCCATCACCACCCACCCCAATTTCTGAGCAAATTAAGTCCCCTGGTCCCCTGTGAGGAGCTGCATGCTATCTAAAACTGTGCCATTGGGTTTATAATTGTCTTTTCCGATACCCTCTGCCGAAGTACATTATCTCACATGTCTCTGTATTAAATTCCATCTGCCATTTGTCTGCGCCCTCTGCTAGTCTATAATTGCCCTGTTGCAGTCAGTTGGTGTCACTTTTACTGTTTTTGCTCTTAACATCTCTGTGATACCAAATATGTATGATGCAGAAGGAGGCCATTCAGCCCATCATGCCCACACTAGTTCTATTTCCTAGTGCCAATTTACTGCTTTCCCCCCCATTTCCCTGCCACCATTTCTCTCTAAATAATTATCCAGTGTTCCTCTTGAATGCCTCCATTTAAACCTGCCTCCTCCACGTTACCAGGCAGTGCATTCCCCACCCTAACTACTCCCAGTGTGAAACTGCTTTTTCTCACATCAACCTTGATTTGTTTGCACGTCACTTTAAACCTATGCCCTCTCGTTCTCCCTTTCTTTTATGATCAGGAACAATTTCTTCCTAGCTATGCTATCCATCTCGCTCATGATTTTGAAAAACTTTCATCAAATCTTCTCTGTCTTTGTCTCTCCAAGGAGAACAGAGTCAGTCCTCCTATTTGAGGTCTCTCATTCCTGAAACCATTCTTGTAAGTTGCTTCTACCAATAGCATCATTGACAATTTTCCAATTTTAATCTGTACTCCAATTCCAGGTTTATAGAATTACAGAAATTTACAGCAGTTAGGGAGACCATTCAGCCCACAGTGTCTTTACTGTCTGACAAGTAGTCAACCAACCTAAACCCACTTTGCAGCATTTGGCCCCATTCTGTCTAATCTTTCCTTGTAACTAAAGTTAGACAATACTGTCATAAATCTTCTCCATCTCCTACAATGTGTGTCTTTCCTATAATGTTGCAGCCATGACAAAAGCCCGGAATTCCATGCTCAAAAATTGGTGTGTCTCGTCTCTTTTTTTTTTAAATGCTCCCAAAACCTAGCATCGATGTGGAACAATTTCTCCCCAATGACAGTTTTATTTCCCCTATTAACCAAATTGGAATGTTTCTTAATCACACACTGTTCCAGATAATAACCCATCGCAAACTGTTCCAATAAACCCGTGTATGAATGAATAACTGTCAACTCTGAGCTTAAACAAAAGTAACTTATTATTGCAAGTTATTTATGCTTTGGTTAATGATCTGGATGAGTTTTACCAGGAATTCCACAATTTGCTGTTCTGGAAAGAGTTGTTCTTGGGTATGGAATTTAAGACTTTCTGAAATGAGATACATTTCATCAAAACATTTCATCTTGATGCATCTGGATATTCACAGGAATGCAACTCTGAGAGGAAAAGCAAGTTCTGTGGTATTTCACATTTTTGGCGATATGCCCTGACCAATCAGTGTTTACCTGCCTGGTTTAAAGCAATTAAACTGAATTTAATTAAATTTAAACAAAGCCTGGCAGTTAACATCAATCAGCATGAAGAGGTTTGTTATCCATGGCAACACCTCCACCAGTTGGAGATTGGTTGAGAAGAAATGAGCAGTCTCCTGTCACGCAGACTAAATGTTATTTTTCTCTTGTATTTGTACTTCTTGCAAAATGTTCTATTCAGTGCAAGAAGAGGATAGTATGGTGGCTCAGTGGTTAGCACTGCTGCCCCACAGCGCCAGGGACCTGTGTTCGATTCCACCCTCAGGCAACTGTCTGTGTGGAGTTTGCACATTATCCCTGTGTCTGTGTGGGTTTCCTCTGGGTGCTCCAGTTTCCTCATGCAGTCCAAAGTTGTGAAGGTTAGGTGGATTGGCCATGCCATATTGCCCATAGTGTCCAGGGATATGCAGGGTGACAGGGATAGTGCGGCTCTGGCTGGGATGCTCTTCAGAGGGTCAGTATGGACTTGATGGGTGGAATGTCTGCTTCCACACTGTAGGGATCCTGTGATTATATGAAGGAATGTTTCAACAAAATATGTCCTTTTTAGAAAAAGGAATATTCTGGGACTAGCAGAATACTTTGGTAAACTCCAGAAAACGTAAAACAGACTCCACAGAAGCCTCTTTGTATCACTGTCTGCTCTGTGGATCAGTCTGACATCTATTTCATGTGGTTGACGATGCCCATCAGCGCATCCTCTCTACTTCACACACTACTGCCCTTGAACCCCACCCTCCCAACAAGGACAGAAACCCCCTGATCCTCACTTTTCACCCCACCAACCTCTGCAAACAGCGCATTATCCTCTTCCACCTCCGCCACCTCCAAACAGACCCCACCACCAGAGATATATCTCCCTCCCCACCCCATCAGCATTCCCTCTGCGACTCCCTCGTCACGTCCACAACCCCCACCCACCCATACCCCACTCCCAGCACGTTTCCTTGCCACTGCGGGAAGGGCAAAACCTGCACCCACACCACTCCCCCTCACCTCCGTCCAAGGCCCCAAGGGATCCTTCTACATCCATCAGAAATTCACCTATACCTCTCCCAATGTCATCTACTGCATCCATTGCACCTGGTGTGGTCTCCTCTACATCAGGGAGACAGGACGCCTTCTTGCAGATCGTTTTAGAAAACATCTCTGGGACACCTGTACCCACCAACCCCACCGCCCCGTGACTGAACACTTCAACTCCCCCTCCCACTCCGTCATGGACATGCAGGTCTTGGGCCTTCTCCACTACTAAACCGTTACCACCCAACGCCTGGAGGAGGAGCGCCTCATATTCTGTCTGGGACCTTGCAACCACCCGGAGATAAATGTGGATTTCAACAGCTTCCTCATTTCTCTCTCCCCCCCACATTATCCCAAGCCTCAAACTTGTCCATCACCGTCCCCTCTGACCTATCACCTTCTCCCTCACCTTTGTCCACCTATCGCTTTCCCAGCTACCTCTCCCCAACCCCATCCCTCTTCCATTTATCTCTCAGCCCTGACCCACAAGCCTCATTCCTGATGAAGGGCTATGCCCTAAATGTCGATTCTCCTGCTCCTCGGATGCTGCCTGACCTGCTGTTCTTTTCCAGCACCGCACTCTCGACACTGGCATCTATTCATGTCTTGGGGACATCTCTTTTTAAATTTGAAGCTGCTTCCTGACAGAAACAGAGGGCTGTGTATTTCTTTATATGTTCACGTGTTCACCCTCAATCAGCTGAGCTCCCCACCTCTCCGTGGTCTTCTCTCTCTCTGCTTATCTGAAATCCCATACTTCGACTGGGCACCCTGAGATTCCTGTTGGCAATGGTGTGTCCCATTTCCTCTACTTTGGGAAAAAATCAGGGGAGTAGACAGAGTTCAGGCTGTGCTGCAGCTGGAGCTCAGACCTGGAATGTAATGTGGACTTAATAAAACTGTTGTTCCTGGTGTTACATTGATGCTGTTTCTGGGAAGAACCCAGTCAATGTGCTTTTCCAGCACCACTCTAATCTTGACTCCAATCTCCAGCATCTGCAGTCCTCCCGTTCGCCAATGATAAACCTGGTAAGTTTATGCATTTTGGAATTGACTCTATTATACAACATGGATATTAGTGAATGGAACTTTCTATTGCTGCTAATTGTGTATCACATTGATATTCTAACCTCCCACCCCAGTTGTCCAGTTACTTTGCCTGGTTACAGTTTCTGGCTGATTCCCATGCTGTGTTCTAACAATAGGCATGGCACCTTTTTGTTTATTTTAGATAGTTTGAAATAGATTGAGGCTCTCAATTCACCTGCTGGTCACAACTCGCTCGCGCTTGCTCGCGCTCACTCTCTCGCGTGCTCTCTCTCTCTCGCGTGCTCTCTCTCTCTCGCGTGCTCTCTCTCTCTCGCGTGCTCTCTCTCTCTCTCGCCTCGCTCTCTCTCTCGCGTGCTCTCGCTCTCTCTCTCGCGTGCTCTCGCTCTCTCTCTCGCGTGCTCTCGCTCTCTCTCTCTCACTCGCGCGCGCTCTCACTCACTCTCTCGCACACCTCTCACTCTCTCTCGCACACCTCTCACTCACTCTCTCGCACACCTCTCACTCACTCTCTCGCACACCTCTCACTCACTCTCTCGCACACCTCTCACTCACTCTCTCGCACACCTCTCACTCACTCTCTCGCACACCTCTCACTCACTCTCTCGCACACCTCTCACTCACTCTCTCGCACACCTCTCACTCACTCTCTCGCACACCTCTCACTCACTCTCTCGCACACCTCTCACTCACTCTCTCGCACACCTCTCACTCACTCTCTCGCACACCTCTCACTCACTCTCTCGCACACCTCTCACTCACTCTCTCGCACACCTCTCACTCACTCTCTCGCACACCTCTCACTCACTCTCTCGCACACCTCTCACTCACTCTCTCGCACACCTCTCACTCACTCTCTCGCACACCTCTCACTCACTCTCTCGCACACCTCTCACTCACTCTCTCGCGCTCCTCTCACTCTCTCGCGCTCCTCTCACTCACTCTCTCGCGCACTCTCTCGCACTCGTCACACTGAAGATGGATCTGCATTTGATCTGTGTTTGTAACTTTGTCTTGCAACAGGATGATACCTTGGAGTCTGGCCAGTCGTCTGCTGCTGCCACCCCAAGTACTACAGGGACCAACTCCAACACACCAACGTCATCCGTCCCTTCTGCAGCTGTCACTCCGCTAAACGAAGTAATTAATCCAATCTACAACGGGGACGGAAAAGTCAAGAACCAGCGAAAGCGGGCGAAAGGTAATAGCAGAAACATGGAAGTCCAGGTCAACCAGGAGATGAGGAACGTCAGCATAGGTGAGAGAATACTCCTGCTCCCTCCTTTATCTGTGCTCACTGAGTTGAGGATTGCCAGTATTGAGCACAGGAACATTTTCCAGTGTGAAACCCAGTTGTCGTGCCCAGAATTGCAAGTTCAGAGTGGGCTGATATTGGTTATAGCTTCAGCCATCTTCTTCTGCTTTGTTAGACCAGCATCTGATAATTGCTCCCTGACACCCATTGCAAACCTACTTCTAAGTTTGCATTCACAGATCTTGGTATTCGAATGCATACACCATCTATTTAAATCCACTAGTTAAATTAGATTGCTACTTGGTTTTTACTCTTGAACGCTTGTGATAACTCTCAATACAGAATACTTTTCTGTCACTTGGATGATCACCTTGCAGTTTGTAGTTATACTCCAGGATGTTGTTTTTTTACATTGTGACACTCCTTGCTATAATTCTGACATTCTTAAAAATTGATGGAGCTGAGCTTCATATCACCTCTGAGCTTAAACTCTTAATTATATTGCAATCTGATAAATTAGAAATTTTGTGGTGTAAAAATTGATTTTATTAGTGGGTGAACATTCATTGGAATGGGATTCAAATTTGTTAGGAGTGCAATATTTCTGATTGCAGATTGTCCATGCATTATGCACCTCACCTGATTTTTGCTTTTCATTGAAACCAATGTCCCAAAGTGTTTCCGTGATACTATGGGCGACAGAGCAATTAACCCTGGTTAAAATAAATGGATTCCAGGTACTAGAATGTGAAATAAATGTATTCACTGCCACTTACTAATTATCTTGAATACTGTAACACTCTGCTATATTACTCACTGTGTGATATACCACTTCTTTCAATATACTACCCAGAAGCACCATTATCAGTAAGTAACCCTTCAATCCACCACTCTCTGATCTCCCAAGGCCGGCTTAGTTCAGGTTTACTTGCACAGAACATTGAGATTCAGTAGTTTCACGATGTATCTGACCATGAAATTAATTGTACCCTTGAAATCATTTGCAGGAATGGGGAGTAGTGACGAGTTGTCGGATCTCCAGGAGATTATTGATTCAACACCGGAACTTGATATGTGTCACGATTCTCGCTTTGAAGGACGTGGAGGCAACAGGTAGATTTGCGGCTGAACACGTTCAGTCAAGGGCAGTGTGATTTGAGTGAGGAGCGTATTCTGATAATGGGGTCAGGTTTCCTGTCCCTCACCATGTGCGAAAGCGATTATATTTGGCCTTGACAGTGATTTTCTCTGGGAAGTGTTATAGAGCCCATCCTTGTTGCTATGGCAACAAGGAAGCCTAGCATGTTTCCATCCTCCAGGTGTGCGGAGTGTTTCTTAAATGGTCAGACGTTGGAAAGTGGAGGTTTACAAAGGGACTTGGATGTCTTTGTGGCCAATTTGCTGAAGGCTAACGTGTAGGTTCAGCAAACTATAGGGTGGGCTAATGGGATGTTAGTCTTTATCGCAATTGGAATTGAGTACAGGAGTAGTGAAGATATGCTTCAGCTGTACAGGAGCTTGATTAGACTGTACTGGAGTACTGCATGCAGTTCTGGTCGTCTCCTCTCAGGACAGAGATTATTACCAGAGAGGGGGGGTGCAGTGAAGGTTCACCAGACTTTGAGCAAACTGGGCCTGTATTCTCTAGAATTTTGAAGAATGGGAGGTGACCTCATTGAAACCTACAAAACACCTAAAGGGATCGAGAGGTTAGATGCAGGAATTTCCCCCGGCTGGGTAGTCTGGAACCGGGGGCATGGTTTAGAAATGAAGAGAAAGCCACTCTAATGAGTTGGGGTGGATTTCTCTTTCAATCAGAGGAAATCTTAGGAATTATCTATCCCAAAGGGATGTGCAAACTCAGACTTTGAGTATGGTTAAGGTAGAGTTTGATAGATTTCTAGATATCAATGAAGGAGAGAAATGTAGAGAATTGGATAATCAGCCATGATCATTTTGAATAACAGAACAAGTATCATGGGCTGAATGGCCTACTCCTCCTATGTTCTAGGCTAACGTTTTGAGTCTAGATGACTCTTCTTCAGACCTGAAGTGAAGTGCAGAGGGACAGCATGTATGCTTTAGTTCGGGGTTAGGAGGGGATGGGTGTAGGGTGTTGGCGAAGAAAAGGCTTTAGTAGTTTACATTAAGTGATTGGAAAACGCGAATGGCAGAACTATGGTGTGTCTCCTGCCAGACACAAAAAGACAGTAAGTGGGATGCAGCACCCTACACCCACTACCCCCACCACCACCCCAAACTGTAGCATAAATGCTGTCTGTCCACACTTCAGCTCTGATGAAGGGTCATCTAGACTGAAAACATTAGCTCGCTCTCTCTCCATGGATGCTGCCTGACCCGCTGTGATCTCCAGCATTTCTTGTTTTCAGTACCGATTCCAGCATCTGCAGTAATTTGTTCAGACCTCCTATGTTCCATCCTGCCAATGAAATTCCTGGCGTAGACATCTGGGGCACTGTGCAAGGCACCCAGAGAAGCTGACACTGGGCCTTGCGTTGGCATTCCCAGAGGGTTTGCAGAGGCCTGGCAGCTGAGATAACGGTGGAGTGCTCGTTAACATTCTGGTATCTCCAGATCTCCAGGTGTTGGGTTTGTCGTACTGCTGTCCAACAGCAGCTGAGTGATCCTGAAGCTGGTAATTGGAATGTGGCTGCTATCTGTCCTCTTGGGCTGAAATGCTGCATTTCTCTCTCGTTCGATAGAATTTGACTCTGGGCCCACACTAGGGATGTAACCATGCCTACTGTACCTACTTGTTTTGTCTGATGTTATCCTCCTCCAAGTTGAGGGTAGCGAGTGACCATAGTCCAATCCGAGTAGATAAAAGAGCTAAGGATTGTCGGGGATCTTAGCCACAGATATTGCTGTGTTACAGCTGGCACGGTATGTCACTCCAACCCAGATAAGGGAATTACCTAAAAGCAAAATACTGTGGATGCTGGCGATACAAAACTGAAATAACTGCACAGGGTAATATGGTGACGGGATACTTACCTCTTTTTATTTACTCGTGCATGGGCTCTGACAACCCAGCTCAGAGCCAGTCCCTCGAGAGAGGAGAATACCCATGACTCCTGTTTATATATATCTTTAATATTTTATTGAACACTCAATCTATTTCTCCTCTAGGCTTTTTAAAAATACAAATTAACCTATTTTCTCAACCCGTTCAGAGATGTTGTGGTCAATTGGTGTGAGGCTGGAAAAGCACAGCAGCTCAGACAGCCTTTTATTGACGAAGGGTTATGGCCTGAAACGTTGACTTTCCTGCTCCTCGGATGCTGTCTGACCTGCTATGCTTTTCTAGCCTCACACCTATTGACTCTGACTTCCAGCATCTGCAGTCCTTCCTGTCTCCTGTTTGGAGATGTTATTACACACCTCTGGAGCAGGTGAGACTTGAACCCAGGTCCCCAGTCCAGGGATAGGGACATTACCACTGCATCACACAAGGGCCCCCAGGCTCCTGTTTATATCTGTCAGCCAGGACTCCCTGATTGTACCAGGTTAGCCTCCCCCATCAGGAGATTTGTATTTAATGAGATCCACCTTCATTCCCATTACTACAGAAACAAGAATGTTGGAGGAACTCTGGTCTGACAGCATCTGTGGAGAGAGAAACAGTTCTTCAGAAGTGAAATAGCAGAGTTTAGATTTTTAGATTAGATTCCCTACAGTATGGAAGCAGGTCATTTGGCCCAACAAGTCCACACCGACCCTCCGAAGAGCAACCCACCCAGACTCATTCCCCTACCCTATATTTATCTATTGACTAATGCATCTCACACTATGGGCAATTTCGTATGGCCAATTTACCTGACCTGCACATCTTTGGATTGTGGAAGGAAACCGGAGCACCCGGAGGAAACCCACGCAGACATGGGGAGACGGACAGTCACCTGAGGCAGGAATAGGACACGGATCCCTGGTGCTGTGAGACAGCAGTGCTAACTACTGAGCTACTATGTTGCCCCTTTGTTGGGAGGAGAGGGCTTCTATGTGTATGCCCTTATCGTTGTTTATTTTTCTGGGGAAATTTGGAGTGAAAATATGGAACAGTACAGCACAGGAGCAGGCCCTTCGGCCCTCCATGTCTGTTTTGACCATGATGCCATCTAACCTAATCCCATCTACCTGCATGCAATCTGTGTTCCTTTCTTCCCTGCCTGTATAGTTTCTGTTTAAATGCCTCTTAAATGTTGCTATTGTATCTACTTCAAACCACCTCTCCTGACAGCACATTTCAGGCACTCACCACTGTGTGTTTTATATTAAAAAAAAAAGCACTTACCTTGCACATCTCCTTTAAACTTGCCCCCTCTCTCCCCTTAACCTGCCTTCCCTAGTTTTTGACATTCCCAACCAGGAAGAAAGACTCAGATTATCCAGTATATCCATGCCTGTCATATTTCTTTCAGTTAATAGCCATAATTGGTCCAGTCTTGTTTCAAACCTTCTGTCGTTCCAGGAATCAGACTAGTTTTTTTCAGCACAGCTTTGTGGACCAAGAGGAATTTCCTTGTTTGGGCCCACTAAGCATACCTGCCTCCATCCCTGCAATCGTACAATATCCTATTCCCAGTTGGGGCACATTCAAAGCATTTAAAGATACCATGTGACTAAATTAGACAGGAAACCAACAAAATCCAGCTTCCAGAGTTTTGCAGCTATGAACCTGCCATCTGTCCTCTCTCTGTCTCACTGTAATGGTCCAGATCATGAACGTTTCTGATTTTGGTTATTATTTCAGCCATATTGGGTGGCCTTGACAATTTTTGCTGTAGTGTTGGCATTTTTCTTTTGCACAGAATTGTAAATATAGCATTCACTACCCTGTTGGCCAGAAGATTGATATTGTTAAAATGGAAATCCCAAATTCATACACACTGGGTTAGATATATGCTGTACTTAAATTAGAAAAGATTAGATTATCCTTATCTGGCTCCTGTAACAGATTTACAAAAATCTGGACCCCTTTTCTTTTATATGTTAAGGGTGTTGTCTTTTTAATTGTTCCAGACTGAGGTATCTTCTTTATATTTATTAGATTTAGATTTGTTTGTCTTTTCTTTCTGCTCTGTATTTTGGGGGAGGTATGTGCTGTGGGGAGGGTGGTCAGTCAGGGTTTTGTTTACAGTTGTTTGTTGCTTGTGATTGCACCTTGTTCTGCTGTCTTTTTTTTTGGAGAAAAATCAATAAAAATTAAACAAAAAAAGAATTGAATATAAACAAGTAATTTATAATTTAGATGACACTTTCTCCCATTTGCACTGTAAGACTGGGCTTTTGAATCTTGCCCAGAAAAGTAATGTTTACTTTGGTAATGGCGGCTGTAACACAATAAGATGGGTTACCCTGGTGATGCTTGGCTCACAAGACTCTGTATCGGGTGTGTAAGTCTGCTGTGTAATTTATGCACTAATCTGACTGTTGTAAATTGGGTCATTCAGCCCCACGCAAGGAATCGTAAATAAAGCGTTTGGGATAAACACGGAATCACTGTACCATGAGCTTTCCACTGCTGGGTCAGAAGTCATTGGCGATGTGGACGAAGGGGCGGATCTTCTCGGTAAGTCAAGCATGTGCAAATCTGTTCAGCTTGAATTTGTAAACAGGGGCAGATGCGAAAGAAAAACCGATTCCATTAGAATTCCCAAATGATTTTCAATGTGTTTGTTTGTCTTGAAGCCACGGTGAAGGTGTAAAAGTTCAATTTAGAAAATGCTGAATTCTTTGTCAGCGCAACAAAATATTTTCTTTCCTTACTAAATGTGAAGGCGCTTCGTCATTAATTGGTAGAATTTAAAACAAATTAAGTTCTTTCAAATTTCTGCAAAAAGAACAAATTATTTGTGTTTGTGATACTTGGCATTTTTCATGCCATGTTCAAGAGAGCAAGAGAAATGTTTGCCCATTTCCCCAAGTTCATTAGGATGGTCTGATCTCTTCCAAATTTTCTTTCTCGTTCTCAGGAATTACTTTGCCTTTGCTCTCTGTCTCAAATTTTGATACGGTCGAGTTTAGGGCACTCCCCACATGGGAGTTGATCGTAGACATTGACCCATTCTACAATGCAGTAATAAGTGTCATTACCCTGCCTCAGTGAGTTTTGCCTAGTTGCTGAATCCTCATTTGCAGTCACTGAGTCAGTATTGTTGAGCGGTCAGAATTTGATAGATTGAGCATATTTTAAAAGTTCTGCGACCTGTGTTGAGCACATGTTTGCTTTATAATTTTAAGCGTTGTTTTTAAAAACATCTATTTGGAGATTGCAAAAAGAAGTGGTCAAGCTTGATATTGCTGAGTTTCACATTTAACCTTTTATTTTTAGGGGCCTTTTACTATCTTTCAATATTAAACCTCTAAGTAATGACTTAAAAAAAATCTACGTATAATATCCAGCAAATGATATGAGTTCTGCCTAAATGTAAAATGTCAATGTGTGTAGCTAAATATTTTGCCTATTCATTCAGTGGCTGTTCCCATTGCACTCACTAATTGCAATAAGGATGGAGCATGTGACATTTCCTCATATCTTTGCTGATGCTATGTAGCAACCGACCAGCAGAAAACTATAAAAAAACGCATGTCTCGTCCATTGATTTACATTCTAATGGCACATCCACAATGAATAATTCACGATGTGGGAAACTATGAACTGCATTCCAGCATTTCATAGAACAACATTTTGGTCCTTAAATCAGTTACCCATCAACTCCTTTGTTTTATTAAAAGTTAAGAACCTCATTGATAAATAAATACCAAACTAAATTAAGTAAGACATTTGATCCATTATCCTTTTTCCTGATAATAGGTTTACGCACAAAATGCAGTATTACATATGTCTGCTTCCTGCCTAACAACCCAGAGTCCCAGCAGTCTCACTTTATAAGTGCTTTGGGTGCTTACTCAGATAATCTTCATTATGTATCTATTTGAACAATGCAAGTAACTTACTCTTAAGAGTCACACTTTTGATTTGGAGGTTCTGTATTTGATAAAGGATCAACATGGAGCTGCAGTGTGGGGAGCATTTTGATCTTGATACAGGAAGCTGTGCACTTCCTTTCAAAATTCTTCCATCCAGTTAACATGGAATTAGATGGAAGTCCAACAAAAATAGTGACTGACATGTCATGATTGGACAAAAACAGTTTGGAGAAGACTGACTGCTTGTTTCAACCATTAATTCCACCCCCCCCATCACACATTATGCTTTAAGTTCATTTTTCCAGTGTCTGCAGTGCTTCCTCTACCTATTTTTCATGATTTAGAATAAGCACACTTGGCAGTGGCCTGGGCATGTGTTCTCTGCCTCAGATTCACAGCTAATTACCGAACTGGAGTTAAGGGCAGTCAGACCAAGTCAGTTGTACAAGTGAGCAACCTGCCTCCTTTGACTGACATCTTTGACTCGTGTGTTGACAATAGATTAGTAACCGTCGCCGTGCAGTCAGACCCCCTCCATCAAGGTTGTGCTCAGGAAAACTGCTCTTTTGTCAGTAACCTGTGAATGAAGATTTCAGCCCCTGTTGACCTCTAGTAATTCGAGCATGTTTCATCAGAAATGTAAAGTTAAAATCCTTTCTTAATTGGCGACCAGCAAGTACAAATGACCTAAGACTGCTCCTCCCCAGATGTGTCATTACAATGCTCACTGTGCTCTGATACCAAAATCTCGGCAGCTTAACACACAGTTCCTGTAAATCGCTTCCACCTTGCCACAAAGGGTTTCTGTCTGTTTGTGGGGGGAAGGAATGTCTGTATCACTGGTGTAGGTTTGGAGGCAGAAATCTTTTACCGGACTAGAGTCTGCATTTGCGGTTGGAGTTGTCCAAAATGTGCAATTTGGATTCTCAGAAGAAATATTTTAAGGTGCACCCAGAAACTTGCTTTCGGCTTCGAGCTCATTCTCCTTACCCCAAAACTAAAAGCTACATTGCTCGCCAAATAGAAGCATTGACATTGGCTAGCTCCCAGATTGCATGTTGTCGCTACCTTTCAGCTCATCCAATAGCATGTGATATCCCATGGATATGAACATCAAAGGGGCACTGGTCATGTGAACTTGCTGCTCTGCTAAGTAACAATTAATGGGTTTCTGTGCAGTAAATGACTGTCAAAATGTAATTCCAGTTCTCGGGAAGGGTCCTCTCAACTCCACCACACCCTTTACAATAGAATTCTCCTGAAAATCAGACCACATTGTCCAACAATGTCTCTTGTTTTTCTGTCCAAACTCTGCACTCGTTCACCTTGCTTTGTTCTCTGACCTGAGGCAAAATTGAGTGAATGCCTTGCTAAATTAGATTACATTACAGTATGGAAACAGACCCTTCGGCCCAACAAGTCCACACCGACCCGCCGAAGCGCAACCCACCCATATTGCTTTGTTCTCTGACCTGAGGCAAAATTGAGTGAATGCCTTGCTAAATGTGGTAGGGAAAAAATATTTCTGATCACGAATGGTTCTAATAATAGGGTGAAACTACCAAAGAGAACTTAGCCCCAAAACTGAGCGTCCAGATTGACTTAGGGAATTGAACCCGGGTCTCCGGCGCTGTGAGGCAGCAGTGCTAACCACTGTGCCACCGTGCCTGCACAATGTGGTAGGGAAAAAATATTTCTGATCACGAATGGGTCTAATAATAGGGTGAAACTACCAAAGAGAACTTAGCCCCAAAACTGAGCGTCCAGATTGACTTAATGATTTGTCTCATTCTCTGTTAAAGGGATAGATCAATTGTTATTGTCAGAAATGTGGGTCCCTTTAAGGGTGAAATGGAACAGTCCCAGAGTTTGATTGAGACCAGGTTACACTCACTAGACTTCTATTTTTAAAGAATTAGGGTCTTCCCTTTTTAGGAGGGGCGGACTGGGAACCGATTCCAAGAGGGAAAGGTGGAAACTGGGGTTGATGCTAAAGTGTAAATTTACAATAAAATCTTTGTTAAATTTTGCAAGTTTATTTTGACTTTTTTGCCTGGTTCAACATTTGGATATCAGTCTGCTAAACACCAGTGCTTAGGAAATGCAGTTTGTTGCATTTCCAGTTAGTCTGCAGGGACCTGGATACTATTTACAGCAAACATCATGCCCCTGTACAAAGCTACTCACATGCATTAACACCCTCCCTCTCTCTCAGCCAGTGGTGTTAATGCCAACATTTGCCATCAGCTAGCAGGTGCATTCAGTAATGGGTGGGTTATCCACTCGGTAGGATTACTGCCTCAAAAGAGAATTTCAGGAACATCCTTGGGCTTTTCTCACTCTGGGAAGAATCCTGATAATTGGGCAAGGCTTTGCCAGTGGGAAGAGAAAAGATGAAGGACACTCCTTACAGCCGATCACACCCCACCTCAATGTACAATGTTATACAATGATGTTTTCACACAAGTAATAGTTACACAATGTATCACTATGTATGGATAAGCTGTTATATTTACATTTAAGGAAACTGAATAATATACAGTGAAGTCCTACATTAATACCATTATATAGTGCTCATTCTTAATCTCAGCCTCAGAGCAACACTCTGCCATGATAATGTTTTCATACAGTAATGCACTTGTACAATAACACTAGTATAGCTTACTCAGTGCAGTTTGACCAGTGACACTTACACAGCCATGTATTTGTACTCTCTCTCTGTCCTACACAATACAGACATCGGAGTGTGCCTTTGCCAGTGAAGTTCTGTAATGCCAGACTGCAAGACAGATATAATTTGTCTTGCTGCATGCAGGATATTGTGCTGAAAAGCTGACACTGCATTTCCTTCACAGAAAAGATTGATTAAATTTAGCAAACTCTGCCAAATTAATAATCTGTCTCACCGGTGAAAGTATTGCAGTAAGACACTAACACTACTGCAGTATTCAACTCATTCCCACAATGCTGCCCCTTTTGGGTTTAATGCGGTGAGGTTAGAATGGCTCAATTATCTTAAACAACTGGTCAAAGTAACAATCCAGTCGGAACTCTGATTTGTGTGGTGAGCTGTCCTTTCAGAACGGAGACAAATGGCTGCAAAGAACATGGAATAAGGAACTGCTGGCTCAGCTCAGCTCAGCACAGTGATGCTGTGTAGTGGCCCATTTCTACTCCAAGGCAGAATTTCCCCTGTCCTGCTGCGGTGCTGTAGAGCTGAATCCGTCTGCTCCATCATTCTTGCTACCAGGGCTGGAGACAATTTTAAAAAGAAACAAACAAAATTACTTTCTCTAGAGTATGAGGCTGGACAATGGCTTGGAAATGGTAGCAAAACAAAATTCTCTTTAACCGTACACATTCTGACCAAAGTGAAAATCTACCAATTTCGGAGCCGTTTTATAAATCCTGAGTCCACCAGTGGTTGTCCCATCACCATTGTAAGATTTGCAAATAAGTGACCAGTTAACGCCATTGGCAGTTTTGGTGTTGAATTTGTGCTGTAGAGACTCTAAGCTAGCGTGTTGCTAGAAATGTACTTGAGTTTTTGATCTGCTCATGTCTTACACACTCATCACTGGGTCTGGCCTCTATTATTCCATTTCCGCAGTCACTTGAAATGCCTGCCAGGATCACTGATGGGATTTTCTTTTATGTTGGGACTTTATTTTTGGAACTTAAATTATTGATTGACTTTTTATTTGTTTTTTGCTTCCTTTTTATCCTCCCGGTCTGTGTCTGCTTGGCGCTGGACATCTCCATAGGAGAGTTTTCAGGTGTGTATCTCTCCTCTGATTGGTGTGTTTGTGTTGGTGCTGTACACATTGTCATTGCTACCCCTCTCTTACCCCCCTCCCACGACTGCTGTGTCCCCTCACTTCCACCTTTTGACCAGTGCTTCCCATCTGGTTCACTGAGCCTGCCCCTTAGTTGCACTACAGAGTGGAACACCTCCATTCCACCCCACCTCTGCATCCTGCAGCGATGAAACTTGCTCAGCTAAAGTTGCTCACTCGTGCACGACGTCTCCAGGGCTCTCCTCCATCAAACAGCTGTTTTCTGATTTAAATCCGCAGTTAGATTTGTTGGGTGGGGGTACGAAAGCGGTTGCAGTCTCTCACCTCCTTATGTCCTCGTCGTCAGGGGCGTTGGACTCCAATGCTACAGGCTCCAAGTTACACTCCCCACCCACTGAATCACCACTCCACCATGGCTACTCAACTCTTGTACTGAGTAGCACCTAGCGTCAATCTAAGGCTCAAAGGGAGGAAGCCCAGAAAACTGCACCACTCCATTCTCTGGGCCATTCATAGTGCAGCATTGATGTTGGCCATTGCATAGAGTTCAATCAGATCTGCTGAATGTGTTTAAAAATAAACATCTGGTAGTTTAGATGAAGGGGCAGAGGGCTATAAAATATTGGAGATCTCAATGCCTGTCTACTATAAAGACAAAAGGCAACATTTGAAAGTTCTTATTGCAAGGAGTGCCCTTTTGATTCTAACTGAGGCAGTGGTCGATACCTCCCTCCATGTCATCCTTCATGTTCAGCTCGAGTCTCTGAAAAACAAAATACTACAGATGCTGGACCTTGAAATAAAAACTGGGGACTTCTATAAATTCCCAGCTTCCCTGGCAGCATCTGTGGAGAGAGAAATGGTTCATGTTTCAGGCCTCTCAGCTAATGAAGAATCATTATCCTGAGACATTAACTTGTTTCTGTCTCCACAGTTAACTGCCCAGCACCTCCAGTGTTTTTTGCTTCTGTTTTAAGTTTTCCTCATTTTGAGTGGGATGCAATTACGCATACACTTATTGAAATGGAGGAGGGATGGTGAGTGAGTGCTGAACTTGGGTTGGTGTCCTTGCTTGAGATACTTGGTCTTGCAGAACTGTCCCACCCCTCATCCTCACCCTCAATATTCAGGGAAAAAAAATGATTTCTCATTTTTGACTTAATCTTGAAAAGAGAGAATACACATCCTTGGGACTTGGGGACTATACCGGCGCAGTCATTCTGTAATGACTCCAGAGGGTGCTGGAAAACCAGAAGGCTTTCATCTTTCAGAGTCCTGATGCTTTTAGCAATCCAGATGGGCCTTTGTGCATTTCTGATCCGAGAAAACAACGTCAAGCTGATGTTCCCTTGAATTTAAGAGCCTTTGTCTCTGAGATTGTCACCTACCACCATTGGCTGGAGCTGCCCCTGACTTCACTGAGCGGGCGATGTAACCATCTTCCTGCTGCCAAACCTTGGCAAAGTTACAGTGGGGGGAACACCTTGGAGTAAATCCAAGTTACACACGCTGAACATTCCTGGGACTGTCTGTCTCTGGCACTCCCTCTCAGTCGTGCACCTCAGATTATGTCCCGAGTGTGAAATGAGTCTGCACTGTGGGCAAAGAGCAGACTCCCTGGCACGTCTTCCGCAGCGCTCAGCTTCCTTTCCCCCTGTGACAGTTGGGTGCAGAGTTGGCCTGCCAGAAACATGTGTGTCTGCTTCACCCAAGAACAATCTGGCCCAGCTCCCCCCCTCTCCCCCCTGCTACCCCCTCCAGGCCCTTGTGACCCTCTGTGCATGGGGCAGTCAGTAATCCTGGAAGGGTAGTGGTGCATTCACCTCACGAGATGTATCACAGTGCAGAGGAGCAGTGGAAAGTTTATCAGCAGTCAGATCAATGTGAAGGCTGACAAACTGTGAACCAGTGCATATAATGGCTTTTCTCTCTCTTTTCTGCTCGCTTACTCCCGCCCATATCGGACTGCCCTCTTAGTTCGTGATGATTTCTTCGGTAAGGTTCCTGCCACCATTTCTCCTTCTTCCTTCATACATCTTCATACACTTTTTTGGAGTTTTTTTTCCCTTTTTGCTTTTGTAGTGTAGTGAAAGGCTGGGAAATGGTGGCTGCTTGCATTTTGATCTTTCCAGTTTGGTTGTGTCTTTGCGTTCCTAGTTTGTGATGTATCACTGCTGTTGGCTGACATTCCTGTTCACATGCTACTTTGATTCCCCAAATTTTCACTTAATTTTCAGGCAGACTAAGAACCATCCACCACAGAGTGTTCTTTCCCTGAATGTTTCAAAAATGGGTGTCTTTAAAGGAGGTCGTTGAATTGACAATATGTGCTTTAATTTGATTGAAATCTAATGCGTGTTACTCCAGAGCAGTTAGTTTGAATCGGTTTTTGACGAAGAGTGATCATTGAAAGAAGTTACGCTGGTTATTGTTAAATTGAATTGAAATTATACTTAAGTTTGTTCTGATTGTAAATGCTCTGAATCCAGTAAATCACTGGTTTAACGATCTGTAACACTGCCTCTGACTGCTCAGTCAGTTCTCCTAAGAATAACTTTCATTTCAAGCTGAGAGATTTAATTTTTTTAAAAAGAATTAGGAAAGATTTTCTCATTTTCGCGCATGCACCTGAATGCTATACCTAGTGCATTTTCAGTTTCTAAATCAAGTATTGTATAGAATCTAATACTTAACCTGTCGCCTTGCCAACAACTAGTGCTCACTTTGCCTGCATATATCAAATGTTAATGAATGAGATTAAAGCTGGGAAACACTTCTTTAATGAAACTGTCTGGCTTAGGTTGTAGCAAATGATGGAATTAATTCTTCAGGTGGCTTGATGTTGAAAGTTACGTTGGATACGCACATTGATTTTAAAAAAAAGAGTGGCGATGTGGCTTAAGAGGATTTTTCTGAATTGGAGACAGTTAAAGGTTGTTGATAAGTTTTGATATTTGAATGTGAGACTTTTTCAGGTCATCCACAATGAAGTGTGCTGTGCCTCTGATCTCAGTGTGACACCACGAACATTGAGTGAAAAATGCAGTTGTCGTAAGGATTACTCATGAACTAATTATCTTGAACAAGTATTTAACTTTTTGGCATGAATTGACCCTTCAACACCAGCCCATATAACGTGCAGACCAGCATATGATTGTGTATGTGCAGAGAGCACTACGACTCTGTGGTAGAACTGCTATGGCCGAGTGTGAAACTCAGCAGTATTGCTAAATAAAAAAACCGAAAGAACTGTGGATGCTGGAAATCAGAAGCAAAAACAGAAATGGCTGGGAAAGCTCAGCAGGTCTGTGAAGAAAAGTCAGAGTTAATGTTTTGGGTTCAGTAACTCTTCCTCCGAACAGTAACAACTGTGATGCTGTTTTGTGGCGCAATGAGAGCAGTCTTTGCTTTACCTGAGCAAAAGACATTTGACTCTTCAAGAAGTTGGGTTTGGAAATAATTTATTTTTTCTTTATTCACTCATGGGATGAGGCTGTTGCTGACTAGGCCAGCATTTATTACCCATCCCTAATTGCCCAGAGGGCAGTTAAGAATCAAGGGTCTAGTATCACATGGTGGCAGTTTCATTCCCTAATGGACATTAGTGAGCCAGATAGGTTTTTCCAACAATTGAGCATTAGACTCTTAATTCCATTTTCTGGAATTCCATGACTGGATTCGAACCTGGGTCCTCGGAACATTGTCTGGGTCTCTAGATTAAAAGTTCAGTGATAATACCACTAGGTGATTGTTTCCCCCTATGTAAGCAAGAAGCATTTTTATTTGATTAATTATTGTCACATGTACTTAAGTACAGTGAAAAGTTTTGTTTTGCGTGCACTGCAGGCAGGTCATACCATTCAAAGTGCATTCAGGTAATAGAACAGAGCAAGGAATACAAAGATAAGACCATAAGACATAGCAGTGGAAGTAAGGTCATTCGGCCCATCAAGTCCACTCCGCCATTTAATCATGGCTGATGGGCATTTCAACTCCACTTACCTGCATTCTCCCCGTAGCCCTTAATTCCTTGTGACATCAAGAATTTATCAATCTCTGCCTTGAAGCCATTTAGCGTCCCGGCCTCCACTGCACTCCGCGGCAATGAATTCCACAGGCCCACCACCCTCTGGCTGAAGAAATGTCTCCGCATTTCTGTTCTGAATTTACCCCCTCTAATTCTAAGGCTGTGCCCACGGGTCCTAGTCTCCTCGTCTAACGGAAACAATTTCCTAGCGTCCACCCTTTCCAAGCCATGTATTATCTTGTAAGTTTCTATTAGATCTCCCCTTAACCTTCTAAACTCCAATGAATACAATTCTAGGATCCTCAGCCGTTCCTCGTATGTTAGACCTGCCATTCCAGGGATCATCTGTGTGAATCTCTGCTGGACACGCTCCAGTGCCAGTATGTCCCTCCTGAGGTGTGGGGCCCAAAACTGGACACAGTACTCCAAATGGGGCCTAACCAGAGCTTTATAAAGGCTCAGTAGCACATTACTGCTTTTATATTCCAACCCTCTTGAGATAAATGACAACATTGCATTTGCTTTCTGAATCACGGAGTCAACCTGCATGTTTACCTTTAGAGAATCCTCGATTAGCACTCTCAGATCCCTTTGTACTTTGGCTTTATGAATTTTCTCACCGTTTAGAAAGTAGTCCATGCTTGTATTCTTTTTTCCAAAGTGCAAGACTTCACATTTGCTCACATTGAATTCCATCAGCCATTTCCTGGACCACTCTCCCAAACTGTCTAGATCCTTCTGCAGCCTCCCCACTTCCTCAGTACCACCTGCCTGTCCACCTAACTTTGTATCATCGGCAAACTTTGCTAGAATGCCCCCAGTCCCTTCATCCAGATCATTAATATATAACGTGAACAGCTGGGGCCCCAACACTGAACCCTGTGGGACACCGCTTGTCACCGGCTGCCATTCTGAAAAAGACCTTTTATCCCAGCTCTTTGCCTCCTGTCAGACAGCCAATCCTCAATCCATGCCAGTAGCTCACCTCGAACACCAAGATACGGCTGCAGAAAAGGTGCACGGAGAGTGAGATCAACCGTAAATTTGAAATTCGAGAGATCTATTCAGCACTCTAACAACAGCGGGGAAGAAGCTGCTCTCCAATCTGGTGCGTGTGTTTAAGCTTTTGTACCCTCTGCCCAACAGAAGTGGTTGGAAGAGATTATTCTGGGGTGGGTTGCACTTTCTGTGGAGTTGAGAACCAGCAATTAATTTTGTATGTTCAGAATCGGATTTACAAAAGATATTGAGCTCCCGTCCAAGGTCACAAAGTGGCCTTACACAACTGAAAGGTTCTGACTTAGGTCCTGGTTCTGAGTTCGTTGATTTTTATTACAAAGAAGGTGAGGCGGACCCTGATTGGGTTTCAACGTGGAAATGACGCATGCATTGAATTTAACTTAGAAGTATAAACCTGCAAGAAAGATGATGCAGTGGTAGTGTATGTACCTCCTGAGTTAGGAGATCTGAGTTCAAATCCCACCTGCTCCAGAGACAGGTAATAACTTGCCTGAACAGTTTGATTAGGAGATAATTATCATTTTTAGGGACATTTAAGCGACTCTTGGATAAGCACATGGTGGATAGTTCAATTAAGGCTATGTAGTTTAGTCTGATCTTAGAATAGGATAAAAGGCTGGCATGACATTGAGGGTCGAAGGACCTCGACTGTGCTGTACTGTTCTATATTCTAAAACACAGCAAGGGAAAGTAAAACCGGGGCACTGATATTAAAAATCTTGTGGTATGCTTTTGAATGAGAGCTTTCAGTATTTTGGACTGCAGTTAGCTGTTAATTCTCATACCTGGGACACCTTCTCCCATGTATAAATCCCCCCCCAACCCCAGCATACATACATACACACGCACACACATGACCTTATCATGCGGTCAGCTATTACACACAAAGTATGGCTACTTAATCTCTTAGACTGATCATTGTCTTTCGTCTGTCCAACTGCTCTTCTCTCTCTCTTTGGGCTCCATTCCCACTTATTGTTTATTCCTTACCCCCTCCCACTCCCATACCCTCTTCATAAAAAACAACTTTTTCATAGCTATCAGCAACTCTGAAGAAGGGTCACTCAACCAAAAATGTTAACCCTGACTTCTCTCCATAGATGGTGCCAGACCTGCTGAGATTTTTCAACAATTTCTGTTTTACACTCATGCTCATGTATGTTGTAAACATTATATTTTAAGGATTGATGTAATTTTTTTGACCGACAGAGGAAATGTTATGACAACGACACTTATAATTTACAGTTTCAGTCGACTTCAGCTTTACTCATCAAATTGATAAGTTAAAAACCGAAAGAACTGCGAACACTGTAAATCAGAAACAAAAGCAGAGGTTGCTGGAAAAACTCAGCAGGTCTGGCAGCATCTGTGAAGAGAAGTCAGAGTTAATGGTTCAGGTCTGGTGACCCTTTCTCAGCACAAATAATGCTGATAAGTTATGTTGTTAGTTATAAGAACATTTCCCGCAGTATATCTGATGAAAGCATTTACGTTCTCACTTGGACACAATTGCCAGATCCCGTAAGAGCATAATAAGTAGGAACAGACCATTCGGCCCCTTGAGCCCGCTCCACCATTCAATAGAACCATGGCTGATCTGACATTCCTCACATTCACTTACCTGTCCTTTCCTCGTACACACGATTCCCTCCTGACCAAGAATTTATCTATCTCAGCCTTGAATATACCCAAAGACTGTGCACCCACAGCTGTCCATGGAAAGGAGTTCCAAAGACAGACAATCTTCTGAGAGAAGAAATTCCTCCACATTTCAGTCTTAAATTGGTGCCCCTTTATTCTGAGACTGTGCCCTCTGGTCCTAGTCTTTCCCATGAGGGGAAACATCCTCTCAGCATTTACCCTGTCAACAATCCCATATGTTTGAACGAAATCATGTCTTAATCACATTCTTCTGGATTTACTTGTTGGTCAGATCAGGTTAATGATTGCAGGTTTACTTCCCTGAAAAATTCTGTTGAAACAGTTGGGCTTTTATAACAATCAATGGTAATGTCATTCTCAACATTTTTGAGACTAGCCTTCAATTCCAGGTTTTAATTGAATTTAAATTCCACCAGCTACCATGATGGGCTTGGAACACACCCCCCTGTATATTAACATTGCCATCTTGATTCTGAAGCAATGATTACAGTGTCACCATTTTCCACCAAGTAATCCTCTCAACAAATCCAAGATGGAAGACAGGAAGAATTGCTGGCTGTTACAGCTGCTCCTTTTTTCAGGTGATTTCCTCGAATTCCAGGAGTAGCAATTAGTATTTTATATGCTGTTGCATTGTTTTGGAACTTTGGAGAAAAAAAAGTCAAAACAACAGCACTTTTAAAAGGGAGAAGAACAGACGAAGGAAGCATATGGTGAGGTCAGTACAGGAGAGACAGAGAAAGAAGCCCACACTGCTAACTGACAGAGTTATCTGTAACTGCCTTTTTCGTTGAATTCATGTATTGCTGGACATCGGAGTGCATCTGGGAAAATTAAAAAACAGTGAAATTCACAACTGACCTTAGACGCACCTGTTGGGGGAAGTCATAGCACAGAGACAGATAAGTGGATGTTTTAAGAATGGCCTTAAAATAAGTCTGCAGTAGTGAGTAGAGTGGGTTCTTTCTTGATTGTATGTTTTATAGAACTATGTCTCTTGATTAAACTTAAAATATAAGCCATAAGTATTAATTTAACCTGGAGCAGTGTTCTGTAGAGGAATAAGACAGTGCTATTTTCTGGGTGTGTAGATTGAACGAAACAAAAATGGCCCTTAGTAGAGTGATATGCTGCTCTTGTCGAATGTGCGAGTTTAGGGAGAGTTTACAGGTTACTAAGGTTTTATCTGCAATAAATGCTGTTGGTTGCGAATCCTATCAGATTGAATGGATTGGTTGGAGAAGCAATGAGGGATTTACAAGAGCAAGGGGATGTGATGGATGGCAGTTATAGGAAGGGGGTAAATTCTCCGTTACAGTCACACAGATGGGTTAACTCCAAGAAAGGTAAGAGAGGTAGGCAGGTAGCATAGGAGTTTTCTGTGGCGATCCCCATTTCAAACAGGTATGCTGTTTTGGAAAATGTAGGGGGTGATGGATTCTCAGGGGAATGTAGCACGAACAGCCAAGTTTCTGGTATTGAGACTGGCTCTAATGTAATGAGAGGTACGTCTGGTTCCAAACGATTGATTGTCTTAGGGGACTGTCTAGTCCGAGGTACAGACAGACATGTCTGTGGTCAGCAGCGAAAAATCAGAATGGTGTCTTGCTTCCCTGGTGCCAGGATCGAGGATGTCTCAGAGAGGGTGCAGAATGTTCTCAGGGGGGAGAGGGACCAGCAAGAGGTCATTGTCCACATTGGAACCAACGACATAGGAAGGGAAAAGGTTGAGACTCTGAAGGGAGATTAGAGAGAGTTAGGCAGCAATTTAAAAAGGAGGTCCTCAAGGGTAGTAATATCTGGATTACTCCCAGTGCTACGAGCTAGTGAGGGCAGGAATAGAAGGA
Source organism: Chiloscyllium plagiosum (assembly GCF_004010195.1). Taxonomy (NCBI): domain Eukaryota; kingdom Metazoa; phylum Chordata; class Chondrichthyes; order Orectolobiformes; family Hemiscylliidae; genus Chiloscyllium; species Chiloscyllium plagiosum. The sequence goes on along the minus strand of NC_057730.1, from coordinate 51,728,815 downwards.
CAGAGCAGATGAATGCATGGCTGAGGAGCTGGTGTATGGGAGAAGGATTCACATTTTTGGATCATTGGAAGCTGTATTGGGGTAGCAGTGACCTGTAAAAGAAGGATGGATTGCACCTAAATTGGAAGGGGACTAATATACTGGCAGGGAGATTGGCTAAAGCTGCTTGGGAGGATTTAAACCAGTAAAGTGGGGGTATGTAGGACCCAGGGAGATAGTGAGGAAAGACATCAATCTGAGACTGGTACAGTTGAGAATAGAAGTGAGTCAAACAGGGCAGGCAGGGATAAGGTAGGACTAATAAATTAAACTGCATTTATTTCAATGCAAGAGACAGATGAACTCAGGTCATGGTTAAGAATATGGGACTGGGCTATCATAGCAATTACAGAAACATGGCTGAGGGATGGGCAGGACTGGCAGCTTAATGTTCCAGGATAGAAAGGGAGGCAAGAGAGGAGGGGGAGTAGCATTTTTGATAAGGGATAGCATTACAACTGTGCTGAGGGAGGATATGCCCGGAAATACATCCAGGGAAGTTATTTGGTTGGAACTGAGAAATAAGAAAGGGATGATAACCTTATTGGATTGTATTATAGACTCCCTAATAGTCAGCGAGAAATTTAGAAACAAACTTGTAAGGAGATGTCAGTTATGTAGGGGATTTCAACTTTCCAAATGTAGACTAGGACTGACAAAGTGTTAAGGGTATAGATGAAGAGGATTTTGTTAAGTGTGTACAAGAAAATTTTCTGATTCAGTATGTGGATGTACCTACTAGAGGAGGTGCAATACTTGACCTACTCTTGGGAAATAAGGCAAGACTGTCGGCACAATTGCCGGATCACATCCGGCAGAGCTAGCTGGCCCTGATGTGCCAAAGTCGATATGAGCACTCTCATCACTTCCATTCATATTTGGACCACTGTGTCAGTGGGGGAGCACTTTGGGGCCAGCAACCATAATTCTATTAGTTTGAAAATAGTGATGGAAAAGGATAGATCAGATCAAAAAGTTGAAGTTTTAAATTGGAGAATGGCCAATTTTGATGGTATTAGGCAAGAACTTTCAAAAGCTGATTGGGGGCAGATGTTTGCAAGTAAAGGGACAGCTGGAAAATGGGAAGCCTTCAGAAATGAGATGAGAGTCCAGAGAAAATAAATTCCTGTTAGGATGAAAGGAAAAGCTGGTAGGTATAGGGAATGCTGGATGACTAAAGAAATTGAGGGTTTGTTAGGAAAAAGAAAGAAGCATATGTCAGGTATAGACAGGATAGATCGAGTGAATCCTTAGAAGAGTATAAAGGAAGTAGGAGTATACTTAAGAGGGAAATCAGGAGGGCAAAAAGGGGACATGAGATAGCTTTGGCAAGTAGAGTTAAGGAGAATCCAAAGAGTTTTTACAAATACATTAAAGACAAAAGGGTAACTCGGGAGAGAATAGGGCCCCTCAAAGATCAGCAAGGTGGCCTTTGTGTGGAGTTGCAGGAGATGGTACAGGTACTAAACAAGTATTTTGCATCAGTATTTACTATGGAAAAGGGCATGGAAGATAAAAAATGTAGGGAAATAGATTTGACAACTAGAAAAATGTCCATGTTACACAGGACGAAATGCTGGATGTCTTGAAATGCAAAAAAGTGGATAAATCCCCAGGACCTAATCCGGTGTACCCTATAACTCTGTGGGAAGCTAGGGAAGTGATTGCTGAGCCTGTCACTGACATATTTGTATCATCGATATTCACAGGTGAGGTGCCGGAAGACTGGAGGTTGGCTAACGTGGTGCCACTGTTTAAGAAGGGTGGTAAGGACAAGCCAGGGAACTATAGACCAGTGAACCTGACGTCGGTGGTGGGCAAGTTGTTGGAGGGAATCCTGAGGGACAGGATGTACATGTATTTGGAAAGACAGAGGGTGGTGGTGGAGAGTTGATTTTCAGATTGGAGGCCTGTGACCAGTGGAGTGCCACAAGGATCAGTGCTGGGTCCACTACTTTTCATCATTTATATAAATGACTTGGATGTGAGCACAAGAGGTATGGTTAGTAAGTTTACAGATGGCACCAAAATTGGAGGTGTAGTGGACAGCGAAGAGGGTTACCTCAGATTACAACAGGATCTGGACCATATGGGCCAATGGGCTGAGAAGTGGCAGATGGAGTTTAATTTAGATAAATGTGAGGTGCTGCATTTAGGGAAAGTAAATCTTAGCAGGACTTGTACACTTAATGGTAAGATCCTGGGGAGAGTTGCTGAACAAAGAGACCTTGGAGTGCAGGTTCATAGCTCCTTGAAAGTGGAGTCGCAGGTAGATAGGATAATGAAGAAGGCATTTGGTATGCTTTCCTTTATTGGTCAGAGTATTGAGTACAGGAGTTGGGAGGTCATGTTGTGGCTGTACAGGACATTGGTTAGGCCACTGTTGGAATATTGCATGCAATCCCGGTCTCCTTCCTATCAGAAGCATGTTGTGAAACTTGAAAGGATTCAGAAAAGATTTATAAGGATGTTGGCAGGGTTGGAGGATCTGAGCTGTAGGGAGAGGTTGCATAGACTCGGGCTGTTTTTCCTGGAGCGCGGAGGCTGAGGGGTGACCTTATAGAGGTTTACAAAATCATGAGGGGCATGGATAGGATAAATAGACATAAGTCTTTTTCCCTGGGATCGGGGAGTCCAGAACGAGAGGGCATAGGCTTAGGATGAAAGGGGAAAGAGATAAAAGAGACCTAAGTGGCAACTTTTTCACACAGAGGGTGGTATGTGTATGGAATGAGCTGCCAGAGGATGTGGTGGAGGCTGGTACAATTGCAACATTTCAAAGGAATCTGGATGGGTATATGAATCGGAAGAGTTTGGAGGGATATGGGCCAAGTGCTGGCAGGTGGGTCTGGGTTGGGATATCTGGTTGGTGTGGACAGGTTGGACCGAAGGGTCTGTTTCCATACTGTACATCTCTATGACTCTCTGATCTAATCCAATCTCCACACTGTCTTTTAACAACATTCCGATTTTCCAACACTTGTTATTGTGGCTATACCTTTGAATGAGATTATTCATTTGTTGGTCATGACAGTTCAAAGTCATTTTAAGGGAATGTACGAAGGGAGTGGGCTTTTATTTTATAATCCCTGGGAAAGAGAGAAGACTTTTATTTCAGTATCAATCCAAAATCTGAGTTGGCGTTGCATCTTGCAAATCTGTTCTCTGGCCTGTCAGGGATTGAAGAGATGTGGGTATTGGCTGGGAGAAAATGGAGTTATAGTCTAAAATCAGCTGTGATACCGTTGGATGGCAGAGCAGACCATCTACTCTCCTCCTGTTCCGGTTTCTTTCAGTTCATATTTGAACTACAACACAGTTCAAAGCCTGGATGTGGAGTAAAAATTATTCTGAGTTTATCATCGCTGTTAAACACCTCATTCAAATGAGGGAGAGGATGTCTCGAGTTCTTACAAATACGTTAATGTAAAAGGGGTTTGAAATTATCCTTTGCATTGACGGTACATGAATGATGAATAAATTTGCAGCAAATGTATTTTTGTGGTGGCTAGTGGTAGTGACAATGGCTTAGTGATCCAGAATCCCAGCCCTCTATTCTGGGGACATGGTGAAATTTGAAATCCGTAAATTCTGGAACAAAGAGCTGGTCTATTGGTGACCGCCTTCAGTTGTCATAAAGACCCATCTGGTTCACGAATGTCCTTGAGAGAAGGAAATCTGACCTTACCTGGACTGGGGTCTCCAGACCTACAGCAATGTGAATGACTCCTAACAGTCCTTTGGGCAATAAATGTCGGCTTAGCCTCCCAGGAAGGTGTTAATCTATTCATGTTAAATGCACCGATGCTTTTGTTAAAAAGAATGCTGCAGGAAGTGTCATTGTATCCAAGGACAGCCCAAGGGGATTTAACCTCTTTGACGGACTATGATGTTGGCACTCCCCAGCATTCAATACAGAAAAGAGTGAGAAGCCTATAATAAAGTCTTACCTTTATTTACTTTGTGAACTTGTAGCCTGTTAAAGCTTGGCACCCCTGCCTTGAAGGAGTACCTCTTCTGAAAGGTCAGACTGCTGTGATACGTTTCACTTTGCAAGATGATGGGACTGAGAGAACAGTCACAGGTGCACATGACCCCACTGCTGCTAGCGTGACCTGCTCCCTGTACAATCATCCTTCATCAGTGAGGGGTGGCCCGGAAACAGGGGCATTGCTGCACTCAGCACAGATGCAGCGTGCTCTTCAGAACAGAAGCCCACTCCAGCAGGCCCGAAAGTTACTGAAACAACAGGCAGGAGTGATTCAATTACAGAGCCTTGGCATTTAGGTGGGATAATGTGGCAGCCTCGTACAGATGGGTGCACAGAGGCCAGAGATGCATGAAGTTCTGTGCACCACTCTCTGGTGGAGGAGTTCGCTAAGAGAACTATGCATTTGAGAACTGCGTTCTGTCTGGTATGAATGCTGTTGTTTCTCGTTGCACTGGTGCAGGAGCATCGTTGGTATTTGGGTGGGATTTCTGTCAGAAACCTCAACGCAATGGTGGAAATGGTCTGTAAGATTTCCAAGGTTTAGACAGAACTATGCTGGTGCCATCTGATATCCCCAGCAGCTACACTCTGTTCGTATTCAGGGGACGACTACAGTGCACAACTGTTGCGACTGTTAGCTCATTCCCAGTGTGTATGGATATACCTCTGGTTTAACTCTTGATTCATGTGCGTGAAATTTAACCTTTAAGACAGGCCTTTGTAAGCAGAAACAAAAACAGAAGTTGCTGGAAAAGCTCAGCAGGTCTGACAGCATCTGTGGAGAGAAATCAGTTCATGTTTCAGGTCCAGTGATGATTCCTCAGAACTGTAAGCAGCAACTTTCATGTACACTTCACAGGAATAAAGCTTTGCAGTACAGAATATAAATATTACTTTAAAAGATAGTAGACGTCAAAGTTTTTGTTGTCTTGCTTTCATGAGGACAGGGACAGAGAAAACCAAACTTGGAAAGGAAAGACTGTGTAAATTGTTGTTCCCTTTCTAAGTTTGGTTCTTGCTTCCCAATCCTGATGAAGCTTTGTCTTTGTCTTTGTGTCTCTTCTTTCTCATGGCTAAAACATTGGCAAGCTCCTTCCCAGAGCTGAGGAGTTATTTGGAAAGGTCATCCAAAGTTTGTTGAAGAGGTGTCGAAGACAGAAAGGCAGAGGCTTTTAAAGAAAGGGTGGTCAGACAGGTGCAAGTTTTGTGGGCTACTCTTGAACAAGCAATAATCTGAGTCCCTGGTAAAGCAGCCTAATGCACAGTCTCTGTGCTAAAGAGTGTTCCAGTTTAGAGTTGCTGTGGCACGTCTTTGAGCTTGAAGTAAATGTAGATAGTACAGTTGTGGACTCCCTTCAACACCCAGCTGCTGCCACCTGTTGTTCCATTGCCACTGCCTAATGCTTCATATGCAGGGAAATTCCTCAGCTTGATCAATGGCAGTGCCAGAGAATTACTAGTGTTGCCTACATGAAGTCATGATTGTGTTAAAAATTTTAAATGATCTGTTAATTTGAATTATGCTTCAGGAATTAAAAAACATTTTAGGTTAGGATGGGGGGAGAGGTATGCTGAGTTCAAGAGGATGTGTGGCTGGTAGAATGGGTAGGTGGGTGTAATCTCTAGACAGAGGGCACTCTCAGAAAGAGGTCCAGTTGCCAATCGTCTTGCCAGATGCCAGCTCACGCTGATCTAGTCGTTGAGCTTCTCGCATGGACGTGGGTGCTCCCCCCTCAAGAAAAAGGTAAACTGCCAGCAGGGGTGGTATGACACCTGGTGTGACCGTTAGTTGGTTATTTAAAAGCTCCAAGAATGAGCTGGCAGCCGGACATCACCCAAGAAATGTCAGACAGCTTGGGGGTAGACAAACCGGCAACAGAAAGGCCACCCATCTGCTGGGTCTTATGTGCTGCTCTCCCTCCAAAACCGTTGGCATGGCAATGTTAAGTGGGATGTGGAGAAACTGGGCAGAATCTTGTCGAGCTTTTGTTTGTCCTGAGAGTTGCTATCAGCAGTGTTATAATAACTATGTAATCGCTGCAACAATATGCTATAATACTGCAATAAAAATAACATTCTGCGGATGCAGGAAATCTGCAAGAAAAGCAGAAACAAACTCCACATCTGTGGAGAAAGAAATGAGAGTTAACATTTTTGAGTCTGGTATGAGTCTTAAGAACTGAAAGAGACTGGAAAATGATTTATATGCTGGTGACAAGGGATTGGGGGGGGGGGGCGGGGCGTTGGTGAGGGAATGAGTAGGACAGAATTGGCTAAATCAGGGTTCAAATCCACCAAAGCCCACACACACTCAACTTTATCGGTTCTGCAAAAGAACCATTTTGGACTCGAAACGTTAATTCTGCTTCTCCCTCTCCAGGGATGCTGCCAGATCTGCCGAATCTCCCCAGCACTCTGTCTTTGTATCAGCTGTACTAGCTCAGAAAATTATCATTTTGATTCAATCACAGTGGAGCAGGAGGATGTGAAGAGTGTAGGATGGAAAATTTTGCATTCAGAAAGACTAAGCAAAGTCTGTAGAAACGTTGACCATAGTAATTGTTCTAAACTGAAGAAGGACAGAAACAAAAGAACCAGGAGGTATATGAAGTTGGAGGTTTGAGGTTTGAGCTTTTTGGAGAATTAATTCTTGAGCTCAAAATAAGTGTTTTTTTGGAGGCAAAAGAAGAAAGTAAACTTTGAGGCAACTTTAGCAGTGAAGGAATTCCTGAGGCTACATCAGGAATATTCATGGTTTTCATTAGACGAACAGGTTGAAACTGCTACTATTAAGAATTGAAACAAACCAGATTTTCATGGTTCTCACTAAAGGAAATTTTTTGCCCATGGGGAGAGCAAATAAAAGCATGGACTGATTTTAGAATAATAGTCTGTTTCAGTGCCTCAGCTTCACTTAGACTCTGAGTCACAGAGCTGTACAGCACAGAGATAGACCATTTGGGGCAGATCAAATATCCTAAATTAATCTAATCCCATTTGCCATTATTTGGACCATATCCCTCTACACCCTTCCTATTCAGATACCCATCCAGATGCCTTTTAAATGTCGTAATTGTACCAGCCTCCACCATTTCCTCTGGCAACTCATTCCATACATGTACCACCCTCTAAGTGAAAATGTTGCCCCTCAGGTCCCTTTTAAATCATTCCCCTCTCGCCTTAAATCTATGCACTCTAGTTTGGACTCTCCTACCCCAGAGGAAATACCATGTCAATTTATCCTATCCATGCTCACCATCATTCTGTAAACCTCTATAAGGTCACCCCTCAGCCTCCGATGTTCCAGGGAAAACAGTCCCAGCCTATTCAGTCTCTCCCTACAGCTCAAACCCTCCAACCCTGGCAACATCCTTGTAAATCTTTTCTGAGCCCATTCAAATTTCACATCATCCAATAGCAGAGAAACCAGAATTGAATGCAGTATTCCAAAAGTGGCCTAACCAATATCCTGTACAGCCGCAACATGACCTCCCAACTCCTGTACTCAATACTCTGACCAATAATGGAAAGCATACCAAACACCGCCTTCACTATCCTGTCTACCTGCGACTCCACTTTCAAGAAACTATGAACATATACTCCAAGGTCTCTTTGTTCAGCAACACTACCCAGGACCTTTAGCATTAAGTGTATAAATCCTGTCCTGACTTTCCAAAATGCAGCATCTCACATTTATCTAAATTAAACTCCTACCCACTTCTTGCCCCATCTGATCAAGGTCCTGTTGTACTCTGAGGTAGCCTTCTTCGCTGTCCACTGCGCCACCAATTTGGTGTTAGCTGCAAACTTACTAACTATCCCTCCTGTGTTCCCATCTAAATAATTTATATAAATGATGAAAAGTAGTGGAGCCAGCACTGATCCTTGTGGCACACCACTTGTCACAGGCCTCCAGTCTGAAAGGCAACCCTCCACTTTCTGATGAAGGGCTTATGCCCAAAATGTTGATTCTCCTGCTCCTCCGATGCTGCCTGACTTGTGCTTTTCTAGCACCACCCTCTATCCTCTACCTTCAAGCCAGTTCTGTATCGAAATGGCTAGTTCTCCCTGTATTCCATAAGGTCTAACCTTGCTAGCAGTCTACCATGAGGAACCTTGCTGAACGCCTTACTGAAGTCCATATAGATCATGTCCATCACTCTGTCCTCTTCAATCGTCTTCGTTACTACCTCAAAAAAACTCAATCAAGTCAGTGAAACATGATTTCCCGTGCACAAAGCTATGTTGACTGTCCCTAATCAATCCTTGTCCTTCCGAATACATGAGATCAAAAAGTATGAATTGAGCCCTTGCACAGCGCAATGATTTGAAGAGTGGGGAGTCAAAGAATGATCAAAGGAGTGAATACAGTTATTGAGGGAGCTGTTGTAGTTCAGTCATCGAGTTGCTGTCTGAGTCATGGTTCAAGTTCCATGTGTGTCAGAGATGTATCTTAACATATTTGAACCGATTGATTAGAAATATCTATAGTTGCTGATATGAGATGATATGGACCTGAAGTAGGGTATAGAAGCTGTATAAACTAATACTGTAGCTCAGTAACAGTTGGTTAGAATGATGCTTGTACAAGCTAGAGATTTACGGTGGATTGGATGGAAATGTAACTTTAATAAACAAATTAACATCATGCAGAAGTGCTGGAGACTTGCAAAATGTCTAAGAATTACAGTTATTGATGATTCTGAGGTATCCAAATCACATGAACATTACGTTTCCTGACTTTTTGGTGCAACTTGTTGCACATTTTGTTGATAAACCACAACAGTTCTCACCTTTCTGGAAAATTGATTTTCTTTTGGTTCAAGCACATGTCTCTGTTGAAAATGAAAGTTTTGTGTAACAAAGCCACCTACTTGAATGTTTTTAGTCTCCAAGTAACTGCTTTAGTTGTTTTATTCAGTAAATGTTAATCAGTGTGAGGTTGCTCCCATAACGTCAGCTGTAGTTCAGTGGGTAGCACTCTCATTTCTGAGCCACGAGGTTCAAGTTCCCTACATGTTGAAAGTGTCATCCTTACGATGAGATGTTAAACCAAGTCCCTAGCTACTTGTTCAGGTGGGGTGTGAAACATCCCTGACACAGTCTGAAAAAGGGTAAGGGAGTATCCTGGCCAGTATCTATCCCTCAAACACTATAAAAGGATCTAGTTAGAATCAAACTCTTACCCCTATTCTTGATGAAAAGGCAATGTTGGCAGAATGCTGGTGTTTGTCTCTGATTCTGAACGTCAGAAATGTAGTTTCTGAATTGGTTTTTGTTGGGGTTGAGGGCTATGTTTGGGTTATAAAGTCAGAGGTCACATGGCCACAGGTTGTAGTTCAAAAGATTTATTTGAAATCACCTGGTATCGTGTCTCTTCGGACTTCCTCCACCGCAGCCCAACACCAGCATCTTCACATGATGGGTTATGAAGGGCCCTCTGCAAAGTGCACAGTTCAGTCGACTTCAGCTGTACCAGTTTCCACTGTGTCCCCTTACATTGGAGTGGTGAACAGCTCTCACTAACAGCAGTAAAATTTGAGGGTGGTTCTATCGAGGTGTGAATCGAATCAGAGATCTCCTTATCTGATTTCCCTTTGATTTTCTAATGCTATAGCACCTCGCTTTGGGCAATAAAAAAGGGTGGTGGGGGGGGGGGAGAAACCAAAGTCAAGCATCACAGAACCTCAGGAACCCATCTGCCTCTGGTCTTTTATACATTGTCCTCTGACTTTTCCCCAAAGCTTTCAGCAACCAGGATCCTATCCTGAAGTTTCGTTATCACATTTCTCTGCCTCCTGTCCCAGAAACCTCATACCCTATTTTCCCAAGCAGGCTTCTGTTCTGTTTCTGATTTCCAAGTTTGCCCTGCCCATTTCTGATCCACCTTCTGTGCCTTGATTTGTAGCATTTTTGTATCAAAGGCAGTGTAAAGATGGGGGTCCTCACTGTTGCTGAGTTAAGCCTTTGTCCCTTCGTGTATGAGGGAAGGTATGAGGAGCGTCGAGAGTGTAGTGCTGGAAAAGCACAGCAGGGCTTATGCCCGAAATGTCGATTCTCCTGCTCCTCTGATGCTGCCTGCTGTGCTTTTCCAGAATCATACTCTCGACTCTAATCTCCAGCATCTGCAGTCCTCACCTTCTCTATAGTATGAGGAGCCACCACTTGGCTGTATCCTGGAAGACCTCTACTATCCTTGGAGTCACATTGCACTGTGAGCCTCCTGTCATTACTGGGGAAGGAAAGGCAACAAAAGAAAAAATGAAAATGCTGACTAGGGGGTCAGCTCTGAGCCAGTATTTCGTGGGTCTGAGATTGGCTGCTTGAATCTTTAAACACTGCAGGTGGAGGGAGAGTTGCCTTTTGAAAAATGAAAATGGAGGCATTTTATTTCCTCACTGTTCTTTATACGGCAAAATCTAAACCCAGTTGAATTATCTGTGAAATGTCACAATTGAGCAGCTATTAAATGACTGACAGAATCCCATGAAATAATATATTACAAAGAAGCTGCTGGAATCACTGGCTTGCATGTGCTTTCTACAATTCACCTGTGGTTGGAGGTCTGTATGTTCCAGTCATGCTTTTATACCACAGCTCTCAAGTGTGAATGAATATGAATATGATGAGGCATTTCACAATATCATAACTTCCAGCTGCAAAGTTTGAGTCAACAGTGACTAGCTAGAGAAGGTGTTGAATGGAATATCCATTTCTATTTTTACTTATTTGTGTGTGTGTGCGTGTAGGTATCAGTGTCTGTATGTGTACGTTGTGTGCTTTAATATTAAGAACCTTAATACAGGTACTGAACGAAAACCATTTATGCCTCTTCCAGGAATGGGAAAGGAAGTTGAGAATCTTATTATGGAGAACACTCACCTTCTGGAAACGAAGTAAGGAAAACATTTTACGTTTACAATATGAACTCACCAAAACCTAGACAGATTCTCATAAAGTGCCAAGTGCTGTCACACTCCTTTGTGTAGTGTAACTACGGATGCCTGTGTACATCCTTGTTATATTCTCACTGAGCACTGATTTGTTGGAGCATCATTCTGGTGATGTGGTCAATGATATCAATACATATCCTCATGCTATGCAACCAATGTACAGTCTTAGGTATTTTACAGTCAGCTTGTTCACTGATGTTATTACACACTTCTGGAGCGGATTGGACTTGAACCAGGCCCCCTGGCTCAGAGGCAGGGATGCTACCAAAGTGTTTGTTTAATATATCCTTGTGATGGTCTACCTCAGGTTTTTCAGTTTGCATTCTGAGTAATTTTCTGACATTCACCTACTAAGCTGCCGTTAATAATTTAAAAAATCTCACAACAGGTTATAGTCCAACAGGTTTAATTGGAAGCACTAGCTTTCGGAGCACCGCTCCTTCATCAGATGGTTGTCACCCGATGAAGGAGCGTCACTCCGAAAGCTAGTGCTTCCAATTAAACCTGTAGGACTATAATCTGGTGTTGTGTGATTTTTAACTTTGTACATTCCAGTCCAACACCGGCATCTCCCAATCACGGTCTCCCTTCTCCCTGTGGTCTGGAATGTGTGTTTGCCTGTCTAGTATTGCAAGAGCCCAAGGATGCCGTGGAGAATCGTAATTATGACATTTTGACTGCTTGGCTATATCACCTAACCTAAATTGTTCTGAATTGAATTTTTAAATATAGTAGAATGGGCCCTTCATTAGACAAGCTAAACAGCCAAATAAATATGTTGAGCTGTAAGTACAATCACAGTGTAGACGATCAATATCTGCAAATGTTACCAACCCTCCCTTCGATGTAGAAAGAAGAAATTGTTGTGTTTCCCTTAGTAACCTGTGTTATATATCGGGGTACGTTGCTACATCCAGCTTCCAGGAATATCCATATCATCCAATGACTGTGAAAGGAAGTTGAGAGAGTAAGGGAACATTTCTGAACACTCGATAGCTTCATTAATTTAAAGCATACATATTTCATTTGCACCAATGTGAAAAAGGTTGACTCCTCATTTCTATTCAAATTGGGTGACCTCTGATATTTAAACAGTGATACCTAGTTCTGCATTGACTCGTAAGATCCACTCCATCCCTGCTGTTATGGGCCAGACTAGACCCCTGTCAAAATATTGTGCGAAGGTAGCCTAGACCCTAACTTTTCCTTATTTTAAAGGCAAATGTGAAGAGCCTGTCCCAGATGCAATGTCTCTGGTCAAACTACTCGCCATTAAGCAAAAACACAATTTATTTAAACACTGTAGTTAAAAATACTACCAAAGAAAGAGGGATCTCGAATAATTTTTTTGGAAAACTTAACAGAATAATAGATACAATAACAACTGCTAAATTAACTTTTCCAATATATGAACATCCCATAAACACACCCCTTGCCAAAAAGGCGAATTCAGACACAGATTCTCACATATAGTTCTCCAATCCAGGGGGAAATAAAATATCAACAGAAGATTCCAAGAGAGTTGCCTAGTGTGGTGATGAAACATCTGAAAACGAACCTTACAGCTCAGCGAGCAAACGTACATCCAGATTCGGAGAGAATATCAGCCAAGAGACATTCACTGAAGCTTCCAACTCTGTTGAGACCCCAATAGCTTCTGATGCTACTGACAAAAAAACACATATGCAGAAATCCTGATCTAAGCGAGCTTACCACACCCATTCAGGCTGGAGTAATTTTTTACAAAAAGCCCAAGGCCTCCCAAGCTGCTTACTCCTTGTGGGCTTGGTAGACAGTTTGGTGCCTCTGCCTTACAACATCTCATCAAAAACAAAGAACAAAGTCACCTATTAAAGACACAGCGTTGTCACGCTACCTACTGTTCAGCACCTTGTATATTTTAATCAAGTTGCCTCTCACTGTTCTGAACTCCAGCAGATGCAAGCCTCGTCTGACCTTTCCTCAGAAGGCAACCTGCTCATTCTAGCTATTAGTCCAGTGAACATTCTCTGAATGTAACATGTTTACATTCTTCCAGTTACAAATAACTGGATAATTTTAATGTGACTTTGCTGGAACACATTAGAGTCATAGCGATGTTCAGCACAGAAACAGACCCTTTGGTCCAACTTGTCCATGCTGACCAGATATTATAACCTAATCTAGTCCTATTTTCCAGCATTTGGCCCATTTCCCTCTCAACCCTTCCTATTCATATACCCATCCAGATGCCTTTTAAATGATGTAATTGTACCATCTCCACCACTTCCTCTGGCAGCTCATTCCATACATGCACCATGCTCTGTGTGAAAAAGTTGCCCCTTAGGTCCCTTTTAAATCATTCCTCCCTCACCCTAAACCTATACCCTCTAGTTCTGGACTCTCCCAACCCAGGGAAAAGACGTAGTCTACATACTCTAGCCATGCCCCTCATGAATTTATAAACCTCTAAGTTCACCCCTCAGTACCCAATGCTCCAGGGAAAACAGCCCCATCCTATTCAGCCTCCCCCTATAGCTCACATCCTCCAACCCTGGCAACATCCTTGTAAATCTTTTCTGAACCCTTTCAAGTTTCACAACATCTTTCCGATAGGAAGGAGACCAGAATTGCACGCAGTATTCCAAGAGTGGCCTAACCAATGTCCTGTACAGCCACAACATGACCTCCCAACTCCTGTACTCAATACTCTGACCGATAAAGGAAAGCATACCAAACACTACTGCTTCACTTTCCAATCTACCTGCGATTCCACTTTCAAGGAACTATGAACCCACGCTCCAAAGTTTCTTTGTTCAGCAACACTCCCCAGGACCTTCCCACTAAGTGTATAAATCCTGCCCTGATTTGCCTTTCCCAAATGCAGCACCTCACATTTATCTAAATTAAACTCCATCTGCCATTCCTCAGTCCATTGGCCCATCTGATTAAGATCCTGTTGTAATCTGAGGTAACCTTCTTCGCTGTATACTACACCTCCAATTTTGGTATCATCTGCAAACTTACTAACTACATCTCCTATGTTCACATCCAAATCATTTATATAAATGGCGAAAAGCAGTAGACCCAGCACCAATTCTTGTGGCACACCGCTGTTCACAGGCCTCCAGTCTGAAAAGAATCCCTCCACCACCACCCTCTGTCTTCTACCTTCGAGCCAGTTCTGTATCCAAATGGCTAGTTTTCCTTGTATTGATAGAACCTAGGGCAGATTTTACTTTTAACAGTTGGCACGCACTTAGGAGCCCCCGAGTGCTAATCGTTAGTTGGTGGAGATTGTTTGCTCCTATTGGAGCTCATGTAAATTTTCACCCATTGATATTTTTTCTCCAAGCTATTCTTTGCAGTAAGGCTTTAAAAAAAACTCAGACTGTTTGGGCTGGCTGTTATGGGAGGTGTAAATCCATTCTAAATTGTTTGCTTTAAGAGCAAGTGAATACTTGGTGAAATTAGCACTCAAACTTTGAGGCTCAGATATTTTCTAATCACTCTGTTCAGGCATATTAAGATACCCCTCTGAAGCAGTTGGGACTTGAACCCAGGTTTCCAGGTTCAGAGGTAGGGACACTGCCAATGTGCCACAAATGCCCTCAGCCTTTTGCGTTACTTAGCTATTAATAAATCCAGTTGAGACCCAGATGGGGAGAGACTGAGTAGGAGAGTATCGTTGTCAGTCTCTTAAAGGGATGGAGTTAACGGACAGTGTGACAGAGGAGGAGCTGAAAATTCAGAAGCAAAAACTGAAATTGCTGGAAAAACTCAGCTGCCAGACCTGCAGAGGTTTTCCAGCAGTTTCTCATTTCCAGCATCTGCAGTTTCTTCAGCTGAAAATTCAGAAACTGGAAACACTAAAAGGCAGCCTTGCTCCATTTAACACATTTGCTGAGGCTGGTGATTTAAACGTTTCAGGTCCATGTAGAGCGAATGGGTCACCTCTATTCAGGCACAAGACTGAATGCAGGAATGTACCTGATCTCTCCCCTGAGAGTGATGTTAGAATGAGCTGTGTAAGACTTGAGCAAAGAGGGGTTTGTTTTCTATCCTTCTGAGTCCTAAGTCATGGCCAGTTTTACAGCAGCCCCATCATTAGTGTTTCTGCACACGTCTTAATTTTATTGTTTTGATCTGTCAGCTAAGCTTTTCTGAAACACAATTATAACTGAACAAAGAGAGTAATCAATGTCATTTCTTTCACCCAAAGAGAGATTTTCTGGCTAGTCTTTGATCGGCATTTAAATGAGAATTGTTGGTGTTCGGGGTTCATTTTTTATACTTGAACGTGACTTAACTTGGTGATCTTCATTCCATTTGTAGGAATGCCCTGAACATAGTGAAGAATGACCTGATTGCCAAGGTGGATGAGCTGTCGAGTGAGCAAGAGGTGCTGAAAGGTGAGCTGGAGACTGTCAAACAAGCCAAAGCCAAGGTTGAGAACCGAATGAAGGAACTGGAGGAAGAACTGAAGAGGTGAGATAGTGTGTCATCATCTGTTATTGGACCTTTTCCTTATCGTAGACAGCTCTGCTTGGGGCATGGGACATGCTGTCCATCGAAAGCTCTTACTAGAACAAGGAAATCTCCATCTAAAAATGTGCAGATTTGTCTAGAGTTACCAGTGGGTGGAGCTATGATGTAATTTCCTGGTGTTACACCTTCCCTCTTATGAAGACACTTGCTTTGGCCAAGCATGAGTTATGCAAGGTTTTTGGAGGGATTTTCACCAAGATCTAGTGGATTTCCCACTCTACCCATTTCAGAGGCATCTCGCCATTTGGCGGATCTCTGCCGCAAGACCAGCATCCATTGCGCCTGCCCATGGGACTTCCTGTTACCTGGGACCAACAGTAGGTGCAATGATGCCAAAAGCTGCCAGCCTGGTCCAAGGTTGGAGAAATGGGTTGAGAGTGCATTGCTGGAAAAGCACAGCAGGTGAGGCAGCATCCGAGGAGCAGGAGAGTTGATGTTTCTGGCATAAGCCCTTCATCAGCAGTCCTCACTTTCTCCAAGGTTGGAGGAATACCCAGTGCTCTAGGAAGAAGGTCAATGTCCTTCTCCACTCCAGCACTGTAAATGTTGCTATTCTTTCTCCCATGCCTCACACTCGGTCCATCTCTGCTAATGAACTCAGCTCCCAAGGCTCATCCTCTCTATTCGTCCCTCACCCTCTCCCAACCCTGAGACCACTAACCCCCGCATGCCCTTTGCACTGCCTAGTACCTCAATCAGGACTCTGCACAAAAACCTGTTACAGCTGTGTCACCCACTTCTGTATCCCTTACCAGCTGTCTCTTCCATTCTCAGGAGGGAAATAGCCCACAAGGGGGCAGCTATGGTCAGGACAGGTCATGGGATGCCTGATATCTGGCTCCTCGCCTCTTACGTGGTGAACGTCTTGATCCTTACCCTCCCTGGCACCCTGTCCAAGACTGTCCTCCACTTCCTGTGCCAGGTTGCCTTGAACAAAGGCCTTTGATGGAGAGCTGCTGCCAACTCTGACCAGCTTCCTGGCCCTGTCTGTGTTAAGCAGTAAATAGCCATCCAGCCTTACTGTTTGCCTGATATCTCTGGCTGAAGGGGCAAAAAATACAGCAAAACAAGACAGGGATGCTTTGAACATCCACGTCTGCTCAGAGTGAGTGAGAGCGCTGACAGTGTGAAGGTAGAGATGCAGCCTGGTGCAGTCCCTGAGCTGGGAGTGTGCTCCTGAGCACAGTGTGTCCTTGCCACTGAGTTACAGTGAGGGTTACTGGGGGCACCCTCTGGGGCAAAAACTTCCTGTATGTGATTTGGGGATGGGAACCATGAGGGTTCTGTGAGGCTGGTACATGTCAGATGGCAATATTTGTGACTGGAGTGTGTGTGTGTCTTTGAAATGTTGGCACCCAGCTTCCACTGTGAAGACAGGTCACAGTCAGCAGTGAGTTGCTTCGGTCTCGAGATCGACCTTGTTTGGTGTATTCGATAAGATGGGAAGCCGAATCTTCATGAGATGAATTTTGTGGATTTAATAAAGCACTTAATAAACAGTAATCCCTTTCAATACACAACTTGCTGCTGTCTAGTAAAAAAAAAACTGTCCTTGCTGCTCAGTAAACACAAAACGTGGAGCAAGATACTCCCAGCACAGAGAGAGAGCTCACCAGACCTCAGCTGACTCCCAGACTACTCAGACCACTTGGCATCATGGTAGCCCACAAACCTACCAATACACCAAAACAGTTACTGATGAACCTAAAGAACCCGATACCAACAGCCAGCAAAACAAATGTCATTTACAAAATACCATGCAAGGACTGTAACAAACACTACATTGGACAGGCAGGCAGAAAACTGGCCACCATGATACACTAACACCAACCGGCCTCAAAAAGACATGACCCTCTATCACTAGTATCCTTACACACAGACAAAGAAGGACACCACTTTGGGACAACACATCCATCCTAGGACAGGCTAAACAAAGACACACGCAAAACTCCTAGAGGCCTGGCATTCTAACCAGAAGGTAAAAACAATGACTGCAGATGCTGGAAACCAGACTTTGGATTAGTGCTGCTGGAAGAGCACAGCTGTTCAGGCAGCATCCGAGGAGCAGCAAAATCGACGTTTCGGGCAAAAGCCCTTCAATTTTATTCCTGATGAAGGGCTTTTGCCCGAAACGTCGATTTTGCTGCTCCTCGGATGCTGCCTGAACTACTGTGCTCTTCCAGCACCACTAATCCAAATTCTAACCAGAACTCCACCAATAAACACATCGATTTGGACCCTGTTTACCAACCTCTGAGAAAAAGAACAGGAAATGATATCACCCACCCTAAGAAACCAAGATACGTAAACAGAAAGTGGGACATAACACTAGCGCTTCAGCAGAGGCTCATTGATGATGTTACCCAGTATGGTGACAAAACATCTGAAAACAAACCTTCCAGCTCAGTGCGCAAACTTACAACCAGAATCTAAACGTGCACTACAAATCTTCTCAAAACTCGCTAGCTTTTATTGAGTGGATTAAAATGAATGAGGGAGAGGTGTTTTTCCCAGTGAGCTTTGATCTCTGATATTCTTCTGCTATCATCAGATGGGACTCTCTCCATCTCCAATTAACTTTTATGTCTTTTAGGGTTAAGTCCGAAGCTATTGTGGCCCTGAATAACAAGGAAGGCAGAGAGGAACTGGAGGATGTAAGCGTAAGTTCTCGATGCTGTGTGCTAGATTGTCAATGGCTGTTCAGCTGCAGAGTGATGGATGTCGTCCATTTGGTTCCAGTGGAATGTCCGAATGGCAGCTACAGATGAGTGAGCCACGCAAGTGCGTTTTTAATCCAGTCTTTATGTGCACAAAGTTAACAGTGACTACAGGTTGTATGTCCCTAAAGTAGCAACTCTCTGGTGCAGCAATACCTGTGATGTAACACTTGCAGTCCTCCTGTTTTTCCCTGGAGTGGTTCTGTAATGATCGCTGTTCAGATTGCCTTTTGTTAGACTCCATCCAGTTTGGATACCTTACAATCTGTCCGGATGTACAAGAATTATCCACCTCCCAGATCTCTGGCTGCAACTCAGATTTGTTTGCTACTCCCAGTCACAACAGCAGGGTAACTTCCCAAAGAATAGCCTCTGGTGGGTGTCAGAAAGGGAAAAGTCACGAAACATTTCACCTCAGCAACAGACATGACCGATGTTAGAGAAAAGTAGTCGTGCTGTGATTGGATAGTCCATCGATTTTTTTTTTCCTTAAGTCATCTTCCAGCCACTGGAGGATTAATGGCAATTAGATTCCAGAATCTGGACTGTAACTCACCAGCGAACTACGTTTGTAATTGTTCCCTTGAGCAGTTCTTTGTTTAGCCCCTTCATTACTGCACTGTTGTGTTTGCTGTCTTGAGGAAGTGGTGGTGAGTTACCAATTTAAGCTGCTGCAGTGTGTGTGGTGCAGAGACACCCACAGCTCTGTGGGGGGATGGGGGTGGGTTCCAAGATTTTGGCCCAGTGACCCTGAAGGAATGGTGATGTGTTTCCAAATCAGGATGGGGAGGAGCTTGGAGGTGGTGGTGGTGGTGTTCCCATGTATCTGTTGCTCTTGTCCTTCTCGATGGCAGAGATTTAGAAGATGCTGGTGAAGGAACCTTGCTGCGGTGCATCTTGTAGGTGGTGCATTCTGCCGACTGTGTGTGTTAGTGGCGGAGAAAGTGAATGGTGAGAGCAGTGGATGGGGTCTATTATGTCCTGAATACTTGAACTTTCTTGAGAATTAGAGCTGCAGGCAAGTGGGGAGTATTCAATCCTACTCTTGACTCGTGCTTGTAGATAGCTCTGGGGAGTCAGGAGGGGGGTTCTTGCCAGCGCATTCCATGGTATGTTTATGCTAGTCAGTCTACTTTATCAAACAAACCTTACAGCATTGCAGAGTGTTGTCACCAGATTGATGGCAGTGATGAAGGAAGAGGAACTCCATTACTCCCTCAGAGCATTTAGGGCTGTGGGAGTATATGCCTGTCTTTTCAGTGCCACAAGAAAGACAAGATTAGTCAGATGTCGTCACTAATCCTAACTGAAGACAAGTCTGATTTTTGTTCCCCCTTTATTCATTCACAGGATGAGGGCGTACTGGCCAAACCAGCATTTGTTGCCCATCCCTAATTACCCAGAGAACAGTTAAGAGTTAAAGAGTGGTGCTGGAAAAGCACAGCAGGTCAGTTAGCATCTGAGGGCAGAGGAATCGACATTTCAGGCACAAGCTCTTCATCAGGAATGTTGAGGGAGGGGGTGAGGAAGGGGATTGAGAGATAAATAGGATGGTGGTGGGCCTGCGGGAACATAGCTGGGAAGGTGACGGGTAGATATCTGCAGGTGGAGGGGTGATGATGATAGGTCGGAGTGGATAGGTGGGAAGGTAGATGGACAGGTAGGGCGATGCCGAGTTGGAAGGTTGGAACTGGGATAAGGCGGGGAGAGGGGAGATGAGGAAACTGGTGAAATCAGCGCTGATGCCGTGTGTTTGGAGGGTCCCAAGGTGGAAGGTGAGGCGTTCTTCCTCCAGGTGTCAGGTGGTTAGGGAGTGGCAGTGAAGGAGGTCCAGGGCTTGCATGTCCTTGACAGAATGGGAGGGGAGGATAAAATGGTCAGCTACAGGGCAGTGGGGTTGTTTGGTGCATGTGTCCCAGAGATGTGCCCTGAAACATTGTGAGTTGGCGTCCTGTCTCCCCAATGTAGAGGAGACCACGTTAAGAGCAACAGACACAGTAGATGAGGTGTTTGGTTGTGCAGGAAAATCTCCGTCAGATGTGGAAGGATCCTTTGGAGCCTTGGACAGAGGTGAGGGCGCAGATTTTACACTGCTTGCGATGGCAAGGGAAGGTGGAGGGTGGGGGCCTAATGCGGGAGTCATGGAGGGATTGGTTTCTGCGGAACGCGTATCTCTGGTGGTGGCGTCTGATTGTAGATGGCAGAAATGGCGGAGGACAATGCATTGAGATTAGTGGGGTGGAGTCAACCACATTGCTGTGAGTCAGACCGAGAGAGGATGGCAGTTTCCTTCCCTAAAGGACGTTATTGAACCAGATTGTTTTTTCTGACAATTGATTCATAGTCATCATTAGATTCTTAATTCCAGATGTTTATGGAATTCTAATTCCACCATCTGCTGTGGCAGGATTCGAACCTAGCTCCCCAGAACGTTATCTGGCTCTGTGGACTAACAGTCCAGCAATAATACCACCAGGCCATTGCCTCCCTGTTTGATGAAATGAAACCATTGCTGGCTGCAGCCACAGACAGTGGGTTGAGACATTGTATGGAGCACAGGGATGGTACAAATGAGGCCTGTTTTCTCTAGAATTTAGAAAGTTAAGGGTAATTTGATCGAAGTCTTCAAAATATTAACAGGGAAAGACTGGATAGAGGAAGATAAAATATTTCCATTGGTTGGGGATTCTAGAACTAGGGGACATAACCTGTGAAAAAGGGGTCAGACCGCTCAGGAGGGATGTTAGGAAGCACTTCAACACAAAGGGTGGTAGAGGTTTTGAGAACACTTCCACAAATGGTAGCAAATGCTGGATCAGTTGTTAATTTTAAATCTGAGATAGATTAAATTATGCAAAGCAAAGCTATTAAGATATATGAAGTTGAGCTAAGAGATGAACTATGGTGAAACAGGCTTGAGGGGCCGACTGGCCTCCTCCTGTTCCTAGTAAGCATCATGAATTGCGAAACCGTGGATCAGAAACTGAAGAACCTTTTGCGATACAATTGCAAGCAAATATATTTTTTGGCCGTGTTTCACCACACTGAAGGCTGAGAGTGCACTGAAGTGTTAACAGTTTAATACTGAATAAAACAGCCCGTTTTCAAACAGGGGCAGATAGTTTTGAATTATAATGGCTGATGTATCCTGCCCACGTTATAGTTTTCTTTCAGTTCTGGCTGTGTTCTATACTCTGCTGTGACGTTGGACTCGTGTGGACAAGGTCAGAAGTCACACGACACCAAGTTACAGTCCAACAGGTTTATTTGAAATCGCAAGTTTTCAGAGCGCTGCTCCTTCTTCTTTGATGCTGCTAAAGTTTGTGTTTTAAATAAACCCGTTGGACTGTAACCTGGTGTCGTGTGGCTTCTGACTGTGTTCTGCTATCCTTCTCCCCACCCTCTTGTGTGCGAGAACTCAATCACTTCCTGAATAAGTTAGATAAATAACAGTAAAATTGAATAAATGTCGGCTGGGGCCCAAGCAGTTGCTGGCTCAGCTGTTCTCCCTGCTGTATTGTCTGTGTGAGTCACTGGCAGACTGCTGTCGAGTCAGATAGCAGGCCACCTTTCGGCGAGAGCGACAATGTAAATGCTGAAAGGAGAGCAAAACAACTCTGCTCCTGGGGGAGTGGGGTGCTGCTGCCTAAATGAATGCCCATGGGGATGAGGGAAACAGCAGAGAATGAGTCGACCACAGCAACTAACACACGTTTGAGGCTATTTCAATGTAGTTTTCAGTATTTGGTTAGAGGGGTGTGGTTTGGAGATGTTGCCTGTCATTGCTTTTCAGTGGCACAAGGAGAGAGCAAACACCAGGGCAAGGTAACGAGGCTAACTAAACCAAGAAGATACTGCACCTGCACTGCTCCCATTTGTTTTTCATGTTTCACGTTTATGCAGTGGTTTCCAGTCCGGAGCAGGGTTCTGTTGAATGTGTTCAATTCACTTCACTGCTCTAATAAAGTGTGTAGGAGGTGCTGGTTTTTACCTGTTCTGATGAAGCAATGCTTCCATAACCTACAGGATGATGTGCAGGTGGCCCAGAGGCGGCGTTTCACCCGGGTGGAGATGGCGAGGGTGCTGATGGAGCGCAATCAGTACAAGGAGAGGTTAATGGAGCTGCAGGAGGCTGTCAGGTGGACTGAGATGATCAGGTGGGAAGGCGGATCCTATCACATCGATGGGCAAAGTGGGTGTTGTGCAGCGTCTCTGTGGTGGCTTTATCTCTGTTTCTTTTTCTTTGAACAGCAGTGGGTACAATGGTGTGATGCATGCCCGAATATAACTGGCACATGACCTGATCTTGCTGAATGCTAATCCCTCATGCACGTGCTGTGTTGATAATCTCGACATTTTGGCATTTCCTTGTTATCTTTCAGTGCTGATGGATTCCCAGTATTGTAAAGTGAATGCAGTGACATTGATAGACGAATTGGGGGTGCGGGTGGCCTTTGCGGATGTGTGAAGTGCTGGTACTGACAGCCACCACCACATCAGCATGAGCGAGACCATTGAGATGTGGAATGAGTTGTGGATTTGCCAAAGCCCATCCTGGGTTACTGACCGAAACCAGCTTCATCCCCAAATGGCTTCCCTTTTTCCTCAGGCGTTCTTAAAACAAAAAAAAAGTGCAGATTAATTGGAGATTAAATTACATTTCCTATGGTATGGAAACAGGCCCTTTGGCCCAACAAGTCCATACTGATCCTCTGAAGAGTAACCCACCCAGACCCATTCCCCTACCCTATAATTACCCCGAAGTAATGTGCCTCACACTGTGGGCAATTTAATGTGGCCAATTCACCTGACTTGCACATCGTTAAATTATGGGAGGAAACTGGAGCACCCGGAGGAAACCCACGCAGACATGGGGAGAATGCGCAAACTCCACACACAGTCACCCAACGCTGGGATCAAACCTGGGACCCTGGAGCTGTGAGGCAGCTGTGCTACCCCTCTTATCAAGTGTTCTTCTGTTTGGCCCAATATGTAATTGTACTTGGTTTAATTTACATCAAGATGTAGAGTTGGTTAAAACACAGAATTTGAAAACAATGGAGCCTTGGTATTAGAAGGGGCAGCACGGTGGCTCAGTGGTTAGCACTGCTGTCTCTCAGCACCAGGAATCGATTCTAGCCTCTGGGGACTGTGCAAATTCCACACAGACATTCTCCCCGTGTCTGTGTGGGTTTCCTCCAGGTGTTCTGATTTCTTCCCACAGTCCAAAGATGTGCAACTTAGGTGGATTGACCATGCTAAATTATCCATTGTATCCAGGGATGTGTAGGCAATAGGGTAGGGGAATGGGTCTGGGTCAGATGCTCTTTAGAGGGTCAGTGTGGACTTGTTTGGCCAAATGGCCTGTTTCCTCACTTTAGGGATTATATATATATAAACAAATAGCTTATTGACCAGCATAGAGTAGCATCCATTTTAAAAAGGAAATTTGCAAAGTGCAAATTAACTAGGAAAGGCTATCTCAACTAGGAAGAAATTGAACATTTTACAAGCGCAGCGTTGAACCTTGCCAGATAAATGAACACCCCAGAGACCATCAAAGTCGGGAGAGAGGTCGACACAGAAGAAATGGCAAGAATCAGGGGTTACAATGTAATACTATTACAAAGGCAAAGCACAAACGAGAGGAAGGAAACCTGACCCCTGGAATGTTTTTGCTGGATGCAATGATTGAAAGTGTTTCCCAGGAATTTTCTGCCGGACTGAGTTTCACTGAATTGACAGTAATTGTGGTTTTAAGCAAGTTGACCATTTGGGATAATATGTGCTCGATGTGTCATTTACTGTTTTATTTTTAATATTTATTAGAGCTTCTCGAGAATACCCATCAATCCAGGAGAAGAAAAAGTCAGGCATTTGGCAGTTGTAAGTATTTTAATTGTAGAATACTGGTTCGAATGGGTTTAAAAATAATTTGAAATAACGAGTTTTGAGAAGATTTGTAGCTCAGGTTGAGGTTCTGGATGTAGGTTTGCTCGCTGAGCTGGAAGGTTCATTTCCAGACGTTTGGTCACTCTACTAGGTAACATCTTCAGTGGGCCTCCGGGCGAAGAACTGTTCATGATTCCTGCTTTCTATTGACATGTTTGGGCTTCTGCGTTGGTGACGTCATTTCCTGTTCTTTTTCTCAGGGGGAGATGGATGGGGTCTAACTCGATGTGTTTGTTGATAGAGTTCCAGTTGGAATGCCATGCTTCCAGGAATTCTTGTGCATGTCTCTGTTTGGCTTGTCTGAGGATGGATGTGTTGTCCCACTGATGACCTTTGTCATCACTAAACAAAACAAATTAGAGGAAACCTTCAAGACTATCAATAATACCCTTACTGGCATAAAATTCACTAAAGAGGAGGAAAACAACAACAAACTGCCATTCCTAGATGTCACAGTAGAGCGAACAGCCAATGGGGAACTTCAAACCAGCATCTACAGGGAAAACAATACATAGAGACCAAATATTGAACGACAGAAGTAATCATCCCAACATCCACAAACAAAGCTGCATCAGAACATTATTTCCATGAGCTAACACACACTGCAACACAGTAGAGGAAAATCGCTATACAATGTATTCAAATAGAATGGGTACCCAATGAGCACAGTCCGCCGACTTGTCAGCAACAAGCCCAAACAAGCAGACAAAATGCGTCCAGAAACCCTAACCACTCTCCCCTACATCAAAGACATCTTGGAAATGACTGCCAGACTACTCAGACCCCTTGGCATCATGGTAGCCCACAAACCCACCAACACACTAAAACAGCAGCTAATGAACTTGGAAGGCCCTATACAGACAACAAGCAAAATTGATGTCATTTACGAAATACCATGCAAGAACCAAACCATACATTGGACAAACAGGCAGAAAACTAGCCACCAGGATACATGAACATCAACTAGCCACAAAATGACATGACCCATTCTCAGTAGTATCCTCACATACAGATAAGGAAGGACACCACTTTGACTGGGACAACACATCCATCCTCAGACAAGCCAAACAGAAACTCGCACGAGAATTCCTAGAAGCATGCCATTCCAACCGGAACACTATCAACAAACGCATCGAGTTAGACCCCATCTACCACCCCCTGAGAAAAAGAACAGGAAATGACATCACCACAGGAAATGACATCACCAACCCAAAGAAACCCAAACATATCAATAGAAAGCACAAACAGTGCTTTGCCCGGATGCCCACTGAAGATGTTACCTAGTAGGGTGACGAAACGTCTGGAAATGAACCTTCCAGCTCGGTGAGCAAACCTACATCCATAATTTGAAATGCATGTTTTCTTACAATTTATAATCGTGTGTGGTATTGTCCAAGGGTAGTGATATATCGGTACATTCTGATCAGTGTTAACAGACAGTGATCAGTCTATCACACTTTGGATTGGCAGCTGTGCTCCCAGAGCTCTGTCCTTGTTACTCAGAGTCATATAACACAGAAACAGACCCTTTGGTCCAACCAGCCCATGATGACCATAATCCCAAAAATAAACTAGTCCCACCTATCTGCGCTTGGCCCATATCCCTCCAAACCTATCTTATTTATGTATTTAGCTAAATGTCTTTTAAAGATTGTACCTGTACCCAACTCCACCACTTATTCTGGAAGTTCATTCCACACACTGTGTGCTTTAAAATCAAAAGTTGCCCCCCATGTCCTTTTTAAATCTTTGTCCTCTCACCCTTTTAATATGTCCCTTAGCCTTGAAATCCCCCATGCTAGGGAAAAGACATCTACCATTCACCTTATCTATACCCCTCATGATTTTATAAACTTCTCAGGTCACCCCTCCACCTCTGATGCTCCAGTGAAAAAAAAGCCCCAGCCTCTCTCTCTCTCTCTCTCTCTCTCTCTCTCTCTCTCTCTCTCTCTCTCTCTCTCTCTCTCTCGCACAAACTGTCCATTCCTGGTGACATCTGGAAGGAGTGAGCTGGACTATTCCTGTGTGACCTTCTCTCCCACTGTTTGGAGGTTTTATGACCTTCCTTTGGTTAGCGCCTGGGAGAATGTGAGAGAAGGTTTAGTCCAGCAGGCGAGGGGAGAGGTCGGAGGAGCTTGTCATAGTATCACTTCACCCACTTGGAATTGGAGAACCAATGCTGGAATATTTCTTTAAAGTGAGAGATCAGTAGAGTCATCGAGATGTACAGCGTGGAAACAGACCCTTCGGTCCAATTGGTCCATGCCGACCAGATATCCCAACCCAATCTAATCCCATTTGCCAGTGCTTGGCCCATATCCCTCTAAACCCTTCATGTTCATATACCCATCCAGATATCTTTTAAATGCTGTAATTGTAACAGCCTCCACCACTTCCTCTGGCAGCTCATTCCATACATGCAGCACCCTCTGTGTGAAAAAGTTGCCCCTCAGGTCCCTTCTATATCTTTCCCCCCTCACCCTGAGCCCGTGCCCTCATGTGGAGGAACAGAGTGGTTTAGGTACTTGTGTAAAGTTGCCATCGTCCCAGAGGAGCACTGTGCTGTGCCCTCATTTGAGAGTGAGGATTGGTGTTGAGTTTTACTGCATGTCTGGTTAGGTTGAAAAGGCAGGACGTACTTGGGTTATATACATTATAAAAAAGATATTGTAATACATTAAAAGTAGCGATGTCTTTTGCGCGATTATTAGGCTGGTTCTCTTTTCCTGTTACTCTATCTATTCTCCTTTCCTCCAGTTTCAGCCGCCTCTTCAGCTCCTCTTCTACAGCCCAGCCCACCAAGAGGCCACCGGTTCTTCATTACGCTGCTCCCAACACCTACGGCTCTTCTGGCTTCACCAAGCGGCGGAGCCACACCATGTCGCAGTTATCTACCGCAGACAGAACACGTGCCATAGACTTCCTGCCTGAGGAGTAAGTGACAGCTTAAATGGTGTGGCCTTGCCCCACCTGTACAGCCCCAACATGCAGCCTGCTCCCATGGCTCAGGGTTGATTATAAAGTTTTTCAATTTGCATATATTTAGGCTGATTTTCCATAACCTCCGCTGTTTCATTTCCATGTTTCATTTGCTTTGCTTGGTTCTTGATTTTGCTGCTCCTCCATTTGTGATGATTGGTTACTGTCAAAGAAAGGTTGTTTGCAAAGGTCATGCTGCTATCTATTTTGATTTTCATGCAGAAGGAGCTTAGCATCAGGACTTGTGTTTTTGAAGGAATCTCACCTTCAGCACACTTTCCTTTGAAAGAGGGTTCGAGCCAACAGAACATATTTTGATACTGATCCATTGTTTTCAACTAAAATGGCATGAAATGTACGTTTTGTTGAGATTTTGATTGTTGGTGTTCACGGAGCCAGACAGTGATGTTGCGGCTGCATTAATATCCATCTCAGATGCAGTCAGAGCATGAGCATGTCTGACCTCTCCTCATGCTATCAGCTTCAGAAAAGCTAACCAGGCAGTTTGCCAGACATTAGAATCACCACACTCCTCCCACGCTTCCCAGTTAAAGAGGAATGAAGAAACGAAACTGGAGAAAGAGGAGCGTTTTCAAAATAAAAAAAAAATCAAAATTTGTTTATTTGGATCCGCCTGAAAGAGAACTCTTATTGGGAAATTTCTTCCTTTAAACAAAGCACAGGAACATGGCTTGAGATTCAGGAACTAAGTAGCTCAAGAGATTACCGTTTCACAAATTGCTTTAAAGATCTAATTTCCAAAAGTGTGAATCCTCCAAAGTTATACATTGAGATGTATGACAACTGTGAGGTCTATGGTGACAGTGAAGTGGACTTGTATTTGTGTTGATTTTCCTCTGATTACTAATATGAGAGAGTGTGGTGGTATGTTTATATTTCTACTTTTTAATCCTAGTCAATCTTTTTGTTAAATGTACTTTTTATGGGTAGACATTAACAAGTGATTGACCGGTTGGGTGCCTGTAACCTCATAGTGAGATGGGGCTAGATAGCTCAGTTGGCTGGACAGGGTTCTCAATGCCAACAGTGCAGGTCAAGGTCATCTTGGATCTGGCTCTGTGTCCTGCCCATGAGAGTCAAACGCACTGGCTAACCACTGCTGATGAAAACAGTTCAGAATGAAGCACCAGCAGACAATGAGCCTTCAGACAGAGCACGCATGGACTTGAAAATGGATCTTTACAGGACACCCAAGTCGCCATTCTAAAACATGATACAACTGGGGCAAAGAAAAGGAAGTTAACCTGGAGATTAACATGGTTATGAGTAAGTTGCTTATGGTGTTGAGGGTGGGGTTGGGTACACAGTTCATCCACCTCCAAAAGACTGTATTTATGAAATGCATTGGACATAATAGAAGGTCCCAAAGCATTCCATGGAAGTATCATTGAATAAAATGTGGCACTGAGCTAAGGAGTGGATAATCAAACGCTTGGTTAATGAGTTGTTTATATGATCGGGGATGTAGGAATAGCCCAGACAAAGGTTGTTGAGTATCTCATTGGATGGGATAGCAGGCTCGAAGGACTGAACGGCTTACTTCCGCTCTTGTTTCTTATGTTCTCAAAAACCCTCTTAAAGGAGGGGATAGAGAAGGAGAGGTTTAGGACTCTGTTCCCAGAGCTTAAGGCTGAAGCATCTGAAAGTATGGTCTCAAGTGGTGGTACAGTTGGGATGCTCAGCATCT
This sequence comes from Chiloscyllium plagiosum, assembly GCF_004010195.1. Lineage (NCBI taxonomy): Eukaryota > Metazoa > Chordata > Chondrichthyes > Orectolobiformes > Hemiscylliidae > Chiloscyllium > Chiloscyllium plagiosum. The sequence goes on along the minus strand of NC_057730.1, from coordinate 51,699,949 downwards.
GAGAGTTAGAGGAACACAGACATTTCAGGGGATTGTGGGACTGGTGGTGAGTTACAGATATGTGGAGAGCCAAAGCCATAGAGGGATATGGAATAAGTCTAGGGTATAAATATTATACAGTGAATAATTTTGATAAGGGTTTGGAGGAATGCTTCAATTTAATGAGGAAGCAGGCTGTGTGGAAGTTTCCCATCCTCCTGTGGTCCTGGGTTACAGTTCACTTGGTCACTATGGCAATGTGCACTTTTACAGGATGGTGTCATCCAGAGCTCTGGGCTTGGATTGGTTTACATCAGGTGGAGTCATTAGAATGCTGTGACATCTAAAGAGGCCTTTTGCCCATTGTCCCTGTGCTGCCCTTTGTCCAAAATAGTCGTGCAACACCGTCTAATTTCCCATGACTCTGCAAATTAGTGTTCTTGAAGTAAACGTTGAATTGGCTTATAGAAATTCCCTTTGTATTTGGTTACACCATCCCTTAAGATAGAACTTTCCAAATCTTCCCACTCTGGGCACAATTTTCCCTGCCCTTGAAGTGTCCAGAAAGGGGAAAATAACTGGGTGTGGTAGTCACGGAGAGAAACTCACTCTCCCTTCTGACCACCTCTGTAATTGAGTGTGGGTAAGAGGTCCATTGGTGAATTTTTTTGACTCGCCACTAACTAAGGCCCTTAATTAATGGCTGCTTCAGGCCCTCCCCAGTCATGTGCCCCCACAGCGAGTCTGTCTTGCTTTCTGTTTTGCTCACAGCTCTCACTGTTCAGTTAACTGACAGCCATTCGTGTTATTGGCAGGCAAAGACTGTTGGTAATTAGTCCCTAGTCCACAAACCAGCTCCACTTGTATGCAACCCTTCAGTTCCAGTTTGTCTGCATTCTGCAGGCACCCACACCTTCACAAACAGGGTTCACAAAAGGCATCAGATTCCTTTCTTTCATCCATCCTTGTAAACCTCTGGGTTTGAAAACTGTGCTTTTTCATTACAATTCAGAATTTTAAAAAGATCAAAAGCGAAAGGGACACGGTGGGGGTTGGGAAAGGTGCCCAACTGTGGCGTCCTTTCTGGCAGGTTTGGGACAGCCTCTGATTGCCCCAATTTAGACACAGTCAGAGGCATGGATAGGGGCACCATTGACGTTCCCTCTCTAAAAACCAAACACCCCTGTCCCTTGCCTCCAACCCCTCTTTACGCAATGAAATCAGATTAAAAATGGCTTGCCACCTTGTCCTGAGGATTAGATCTTGACTGAAGGGTATTAGGATCCCAAAACCAATGGCCGGTATCTTCTGGCAACTCAGGATGCCAATGACAAGTCTGAGATAGTCTGAGAAACCCACTCAAGGTCATCTGTCAGTTCTTAATTCAACTGGGTGCCCATCAATTAGTTCATTATCCTGCCAACTTCAACAGAAATTGCTGGAGAAACTCAGCAGCTCTGACAGCATCTCCAGAATGAAAACAGAGTTAACGTTTCGGCTCCAGTGATTCCTTAGGTAGGTCCTGAAGAAAAGTGGCCAGACCTGAGACGTTAACTCGAGTTTTCTCTCCGCAGATGCGTGCTGGACCTGCTGAATTTCTCCAGTTTTGTATTTTGCTCCAGATTATCAGCACCTGCAAGTCTTTGTTTTATTTCTGAGTTATCTTGTCAGTGGGAGTAGCATGTTACCTTCCCCCTAATGCAATCAGACCCACGTTTAGAAAACAAAGCCTCAGAAAATTATGCCCATAGTGAGAGAAATGTTTCCTTACTTCTTCACATTTGGTTTTCTTTCCAATTATTTTGAGACTTCTGGATGACTATCCCCATGTGACAGGAAATAATTTCTCCCTCTTTGGTTCATCAAAAGACCATCATCATTTGGAACATCTTTATCAATCCCCTGTTAATTTCCGCTGCTCTAAGATGAGCAATCCCATTTTCCCTAATCCCTCTACAGAACTAAAATCCCTCATTCCTGGTACAATTTTAGTTAAATCCAAAAGTTGGGGGACACCCATGATGGATGTTTCAAGCTGTATGTGTGTCCTGACTTGGAGAGGTGAGGACACTTTGTTAAAATATTTAAATTAGAGTGGACAGGTTAGCTCAGATCTTGAGTATTGCTGGAAAAAAGGCATGCCTTGTCAAAGATAGTTGACTTGCACTCATCTGGATAATTTACAAGAATGCCCAATAATGAGAGGGGGGCTGCGGATTGGTTGGCAAGTAGACGCTGAAATTTAAATTTTGATGCCAGGTGTTTTTCGAGGCTTGGGAAATCTGGGAACCAAAAGGAAGTGGGACACACTGGCTCCAGAAAACTTCTTAACCACTGGACTTTATGGATCCTTCCCTCAGCCTCTCAAGAAATCCTTTCTCCTCCTTTTTGTCTATTGTGACCCCTCTATCCCCTGTCACAGTGGCTGACCTCCATCCTGAGCAGCCGCTTCCCTGAAATCCCGAGGGTCATCCACACCTTCCTCACCATCTTGTAAATACCTGGGACTTGGAGCAGACTGTAGGGTAATTTACTGCTGATATTGGAGATAACCAAGCTGTGATACCCTGATATTTACATTAGAAATTACTTTTATTTTCAGAACAACAGGAATAGAATGATCGTGGCTTCCTCATCTGTATAGATGACGCTTTGTTCTGTTAACCAAACTCTGGAGAGTTTAAAATGCATTTGTCTAAAACTTGCATTTACAAAGTGCTTAATTCCACAATCTTAAGGGGTAAAGTGATTTACAGCCAATGAAATGGCTTTCAAAGTTGGATTGTTGTGATGTTGGAGACACAGCAGCAAGCTCCCACAGATGGCAGTGTGACAATGATCAGATAATCAGAAGTGTTGGTCAGCATGCCCATGCTATTCTTTGGATAATATTATTACATGCCAACCTGAGAGGGCAGGCTGAACCTTGGTTTAACATTTGAATCATAAGAAGGTAGCTCTGTTTGTCTAGTACTCCCTCAGTCGTGTATTAAAGTGTCACTCTGAGCGTTTAAAAAAAACTAGATCTCCCACCCCTTTCTATAATTAAAAAAAAATTGTAAATCCAAGGAATGAATACTTTGTTAAGCCTTGATTTGGCTTTCACTGAAAAAAAACAAGTTTGATTTTGATAAATGTGTGAACGGGATAAGAATTCCCATCTGTTTTTGTTCCAACTAGCCACTCTTTCAATTAAAATACATATTTTAAATGGGGCATCTAAATAAGACTCCTCAAGACTAAAATTATTCTTAGTATACACTTAAAACAGTTATGTATTTATTTACGCATGAATTGTGTGTACTTCTCAGGGAACTTACAAACATTAGGGTGCACAGCGGAGTGACCAGTGGAAAACTTTGACTAAAAGTAATATTCAGACAAGATTTACAAGGATCTTGCCAGGGTTGGAGGTTTTGAGCTATAGGAAGAGGCTGAAAAGGCTGGGCTGTTTTTCCCTGGATCGTCAGAGACTGAGGGGTGACCTTATAGAGGTTTATAACATTTTAAGGGGCATGGATAGGATAAATAGACAAGGTCTTTTCCCTGAGGTGGGGGGAGTCCAGAACTAGAGGGCATAGGTTTAAGGTGAGAGGGGAAAGGTTTAAAAGGGAGCTGAGAGTCAACTTTTTCACGTAGAAGCTGCTGCGTGTATAGAATGAGCTGCCAGAGGAAGTGGTGGAGGCTGGTACAATTGCAGCATTTAAAAGGCAAATGAAAGAAGGATGAAGTACAAACTTTTTTTTCACATGGCATGCAGCTTCGGTCTGGAATGTGCTGCCTGGACATCTGGTGGATGCAGGATCAAGTTGAGGTGTTCAAGGCAGTGCTCGATGATTGTTTTGCAGTTAAATAACTTGCAGGGTTACAGAGGAAAACAGCAGGAGATTTGGTACCAGGTAAATGATGGGCCGAATGACCACCACCTGCACTGTAACAGTTCAGTAATTCTGTGGTCACATCAGCGAAAAGACGAGTGAAGTAACGCAAAGCCCACTCGAAGCATGCTGGAACATTTCACTCACTTACTTGTAATGCAGATATTGGCTACATGTTTCAGGAGAGCCAATGTTATGAGGATGAGCTGGTGAGGAGACTTTGGAATTATAATTTGAAAGAAGTATGAATATTTCAGGGGCAGGATAGTGAAGTTGGGAAGTTCAGCAAAATGTAAAACATTGAAAGAATGTCACAGAACAAAGCAGCAGATATAAGTTCAGAGAGAATTTTTTAAAAAATGCTGAAAATATGGCAGAAGCAGAGGATGTGCAGCATTCAGACCTTCAGTTCATGATCAGCAACTGTATAACAGACACAGTTTTATTTTGAACAACTCCTTTCCATCTCTTGAAGCATGCCCTATTGCAGACAATCTTTCTTTCAGAGAAGTGTGTATTTTTATTTTCCATTATATATGTTTTGTTAATTTGAAATTTATGTTTTCTTTTTGTAGACAGAAAGTTCCTAAGGAGGAGAAGAAACCAGACCCAGATAATGAACAAGTGTACGGCATGTCAGCTGCTTGGGGTTTTACCAGGGTTAGGGGTCGCAGCTGGGGGACTTGAATTGAGGATGCTCGGGGTCCAGCCAGGCAGGCAGCTATTGAGCACTCGTCCCTTGAGGGTACCTTTACAGATGGTGTTGTTCAGGATGATATTACTGATCTTTAAAAGGCATTGTGGAGTGACTTTCATGTGAAGTCGATTCTGACAATAGGCTGCTTGGATTTGAGCTCTGGGGCTACATAAGTTTTTGAGAGTGGCTGATCTTCACTTTGACTTGTCTCGGTTTGGAAGTTCAGGTTTTAGCAAAGTGTGTGGAAGTGCATGTTTATTATTAAAGGCAAGATGTGATTGTAAGGGCTGTTCTAGGTTTGTACAGAACATTATGACTCAAAATCCATGGAAAAATCAAACAAGGTCACCGCTACTCTGAGGCTGTGCACACTTTGTTTTTACCAGTATAGCTGTCTGTGTTTATTGAGCCTAAATATTCCACATCAGCTTCTGGACAGCAACTACTGCTGTCTTTCTGGGTCAGGGGAGTAGCTGCCCTTTGTATGCAAAGTTGTGATCAGATAGATATTCAGCAACATATTCAGGACAATAGAGGGTATTTCTCACACTAACAGGTGGTGAGAGTTTGGGTCAGATGTTAATGGTTTTTATAAATTGAACTAACCTCACACACCTACTTCTTATCTCCCAGCACCTGAGAAACCCACATTAAAATCTGTAAAACTAGTTAAATCTTATTCAACTTGTTCAGACTGCAGGCTTCCTTAAAATACTGTATATACTTGTGTAAAATTTGCATTTTTTAGTCTTTTTTAAGGTTAAATTTATGGGGTCGACTATTACATGGATACTACTTTTCAGGAGCTGAAATTGATGCTACCATCCAAAATACCATATCATTAGCAGACGCCCAGTTGATCTCTAAATGAATAAAGAAAAAGAAACACAATGAATTACAGTAATTACTGGATAAAGACAGTCAAAACAAAAAAAATTAACAAGCTTTTATTTGTACGTAGAAAATGTGAAGTAGAAATATAATACGGCTTTGATTCAGTTTCATGTGAATCTTAAATTAAACATGTCAGACATAAAAGTTCATTAAAATCCTGCAAAATCACCCTGTTCAACATGTTCAGTACCAAATAAAGCTTCCTAATCATCAGGATGAATGATATTATCATGTAGATCCTCTTCATCTTTGCTGTCCTTAGTGAGAGGTTCTGCTGCTGCTGCTGCTTCTATATCATCCCAATGATAATCGTCCTCTGCACTGTCCAATGCATTCAAAATTCCACATTCCTTGAATGATTTGAAAATTGTGTCTTTTTTTAGATTAGATTACATTAGATTAGATTAGATTAGATTACATTACAGTGTGGAAACAGGCCCTTCGGCCCAACAAGTCCACACCGACCCGCCGAAGCGAAACCCACCCATACCCCTACATTTACCCCTTACCTAACACTACGGGCAATTTAGCATGGCCAATTCACCTGACCCTGCACATCTTTTGGACTGTGGGAGGAAACCGGAGCACCCAGAGGAAACCCACGCAGACACGGGGAGAACGTGCAAACTCCACACAGTCAGTCGCCTGAGGCGGGAATTGAACCCGGGTCTCAGGCGCTGTGAGACAGCAGTGCTAACCACTGTGCCACCGTGCCGCCCACTTCGTTGTCCTTCGTTGATTGATTTCCTTCCATGAACCAACAATCCATTCACAGATGGAGCCTGCACGCTGCCTCCTTTGTGTATGTTTTCTCTCCATCGTGCGTCGAGTTATTCTACTTCATTTTTACACAAAATGATGAAGGAATTTCAAAACCTCAACGAGGTATGTGACTGTATTCCACAAGAGCTACAGGGGAACTGAGCTCAGCTGAGCTGCACACAGAGGGAGGTTCTCACCTGACTCTGGTATTTTAAACTTTGGCACCAAACTGGTGTATATTGTACATCAAAACACATAATAGCACAGAAAGGAAAATTCATTTCCTCATTGTAACATTTATGTACAGGACAATACCTTGACTCACAAATGTTGATCTGTTATCTGTGAAGGCACAGATAGAGGTGATAGCCAGAGACTTTTCCCCAGGGCAGAAATGGCTGTCACGAGGGGTCATAATTTGAAGGTGATTGGAGGAAGGTTTAGGGGAGATGTCAGAGATAGGTTCTTCACTCAAGAGAGTGGTGGGTGTGTGGAATGCACTGCCAGGGGTAGTAGTAGAGTCTCAAACATTAGGGAGATTTAAGCGACACAGTTTTAAGGCAAGGAGCAGGAAGTTTGAGGAGTTTATTTTCCCACAGAAGGTGATGGAACTCACTGTCCGGAACAGTGATTTGAGGCAGAGACTCTCAGGACATTGAAAGGCTATTTAGATGAACACTTGCACAGCCATAACATACAAGGCTATGGGCCAAATGCTGGAAAATGAGATTAGAACCAATCAATGTTGGATGTCCAGCATATACATGATGGGCCAAAGGGCCTCTTTCTGTGCTGTAAGTGTGGCATGGTGGCTCAGTGGTTAGCACTGCTGCCTCACGGTGTCAGGGACCCGGGTTTGATTCCATCCTCGGGCAACTGTATGTGTGGAGTTTGCACATTTTCCCCGTGCCTGTGTACGTTTCCTCCAGGTGCTCTGGTTTACTCCCACAGTCCAAAGATGGGACGGTTAGGTGGATTGGCCATGGCAAATTATCCAGTGTCTAGGAATGTGCAGATTAGGTGAATTGGCCGTGCTAAATTGCCAATAGTGTCGAGGGATTTACAAGTTAGGTGGATTAGTCATGGGAAAATGTAGTTACAACAATAGGGCAGGCAGGTGAGTCTGGGTGCGATGCTTTGAGGAGAGTTGATGTGCACTTGTTGGGCTGAATGGCCTGTTTACACACTGTAGGAGTTCTATGGTCTGTGAATTAAAGTAAATCTTTAGGAGACAAATTGGGATTATTAAACACGGTCATGTCCACATTGAGCATGATGCAAAGGCGTCATTAAGGTCATTATTTCAAGATGTGCCTCTGTGTTCTGTATTCCTACAGGATAATTTGGGGGGAATCATTAAAAATGGGTATTGAATGGAATCATTGTTTAAAGTGTGGGGCATTATTGTAAAGAAAGGAACACATTGAATGTTGCTGGTGCTGAGGTTTTCTCTATTGCACTTTGGTTTCATTTAGCATGAAGGAGGTGCTGCAGGTATCTGCCAGGTTTGATGGATTTTTTTTCCACTTTAGCTTTCTGCCTCTGTTGATTTTGCTGCAGTTTGACTGAGGCTCTTAGAGTTTTAGTTAAATTTCAACAAAGTTCTTTTGCTCTGAATACCTCACTGCAATTATAATTAAGACTTAAATGGGGAAGCTCTTATGTCCAGTCAGGAGCTGCTGAGGAAAGGCCAGGCACCAGAATGTTTCCTTTCCTTGGATCCCAGAACATCACAAATAGGAGGAAGAGGCCCATATAGTCCCTTACACCAGCTCCACCATTCAATAAGATAGGGGCTGATCTCCCTCAGGCCTCAACTCCTTTCTTGTGCCAGTACCTCACAACACACAGCTCCTTGATATTTTAAAAGTCTATCTCCCTCCTTCTTAAATATTTCCAGTGGTTTCGCTCCCACATCTCTGTGGGGTAGAGAATTCCAGACATTCAAGAGAAGAAATTCCTCCTAAATGCTCATCACCTTATTCTGTAGCGAAATTGGAGATTTCCTTGCTAGTGGAAACCTTTCAGAACACCGAACAGTACAGCACAGGAACAGGCCCTTCGGCTCACCATGACTCTGCTGCCATGAGCTCAATCTGTACCAGGTCCAGCCCCCTCAGAATCCCCCCTCCCACTCCACCAAGGACATGCAGGTCCATGGACTCCTCCATCGCCAGACCATGGCAACACGACGGTTGGAGGAAGAGCGCCTCATCTTCTGCCTGGGAACTCCTCCAACCACAAGGGATGAACTCTGATTTCTCCAGTTTCCTCATTTCCCCTCCCCCCATCTTGTCTCAGTCAAATCCCTCGAACTCAGCACCGCCTTCCTAACCTGCAATCATCTTCCTGACCTCTCTGACCCCACCCCACTCCTGCCTATCACCCTCACTTGACCTCCCTCCACCTATTGCATTTTCAAAGCCCCTCCCCCAAGTCCTTCCTCCCTACCTTTTATCTTAGCCTGCTGGACACACTTTCCTCATTCCTGAAGAAGGGCTTATGCCCGAAACATCGATTCTCCTGTTCCTTGGATGCTGCCTGACCTGCTGCGCTTTTCCAGCAACACATTTTCAGCCCTCAGAATCTTGTATGTTTCAATAAGATCAGCCTGCGTTGTTCTAACTCCTGATGAGTAAAAAGGTCTGAACGGTATAACCGTTCTTGATTAGTCAGTCTTTCACTCCAGCAGTTGCCCTCATGAATCTCCTTTGAACTGCCTTCAGTGTCAGCATAACTTGATAGAGGCATCACATTGCCAGTTTTCAAATCCGCTGAAAACCAGTGAGCTGTGGAATCCACTATCTCTCCAGCCTCTCTCTTTGAAACCCTGAGTTGCAGGCCATCACATTCCAGAAAATTGTCTGCCTTTAGATCCACAGTTTGCCAAATACTTTGCCCCACATGATAGAGACTGTAACGTGATCAAACAAAACCCAAAGAACTCCGGATGCTGGAAATTTGAACAAAAAACAAATTGCTAGCAAAACTCAGCAGGTCTGGTAGCATCTATGGAGAGAAAGCAAGAAAAGTGAAGAAGAGTCACTAGTGCCAAAACGTCAACTCTGCTTACTCTCTACCGATGCTGCCAGACCTGCTGAGTTTCTCCAGCAATTTCTGTTACTGTTACAAGATCTTTCCTCTGTCACTTTGCTGGTCTGTTATCTTTGGGATATTTTTAGCATCCTTCCCACCATGAAAGTCATTGCAAAATATTGATTTAAATTATCAGTTGGTTCCCTGTTATCAGTTCGCTAGGTGTATCCTTCAAGGGTCCCACACCTCCTTCAGCTACTTTTTAAAATTTCTGTTAAAACCCTTTGTTTAAATATTTGTTGCTAGTTCTTTTTGTAATCAATCTTCTCTCTTTCCATTAACTTTTTAGTTATCCATAGATGGTTCCTAAATAAACTTCTCAGTCCTCTGGCCTACCACTGACACTTCCTTGCTTTACATTTTGATTGTATTTTCTCCTTGACAGCTTTTGTGAACGGTTCATCATCCTTATCAAGTTTATTTTTGACCAGAAGATGGTTTTGCTGTGCCTCATTATTAAATGTCTGCCACTGCTCAATGACTAACCTTGCCCTTGGTCTGTTTTCCAATCCCTTGTTACACAACTTTTACTGCCTAATTGTTCTTGGTTGAGTTCAAGAAACTGGTTTGAGACCAGAGTTGTTCTTGTTAAAACTGAAATTGAAATTCTACCGTGTTGTGATCACTACTATCTAGTGGGTCCTTAACTACAGAATCACTGTTTAATCCTTTCTCATTACACATTACTAGGTCTAGAACAACGTGTTCCTAGATAGGTTCTACAATGTAATGCTCTAAGAAGCAGTACCTGATGCATTCTACAAATTCACGTTAACCCTTGCACATCTGATTTGTCTGGTTAAGATGCAGATTAAGAAAATTCGTTCTGATTTTAATTACTGGTAGAGATTTTTTTAAAAAACTAGTTCTGACCCTTTCATTATATCTCTCACTGCACTGTTTATTTCTGTCTTCCTATTACAGCCTGATGGGGTGGCACGGTGGCTTATTGGTTAGCACTGCTGCTTTACAGCACCAGGGACCCGGGGTCGATTACATACAGTCATAGAGATGTATAGCATGGAAACACACCCTTCGGTCCAACCCATCCATGGCGACCAGGTATCCCAACCCAATCTAGTCCCACCTGCCAGCACCCAACCCATATCCCTCCAAACCCTTCCTATTCATATACCCATCCAGATACCTTTTAAATGTTGTAATTGTACCAGCCTCCACCACTTCCTATGGGAGCTCATTCCATACATGCACCACCCTCTGTGTGAAAACGTTGCCCCTTAGGTCTCTTTTATTTCTTTCCCCTCTCACCTTAAACCTATGCCCTCTAGTTCTGGACATCCCCACCCCAGGGAAAAGATCTTGTCTACATACCATATCCATGCCCCTCATGATTTTATAAGCCTCTATACGGTCACCCCCTCAGCTTGCGACGCTACAGGGAAAACAGCCCCAGCCTATTCAGCCCCTTCCTATAGCTCAAACTCTCCAACCCTGGCAACATCCTTGTAAATCTTTTCTGAGGCCTTTCAAGTTTCACAACATCCTTCTGATAGGAAGGAGACAGATTTGCATGCAATATTCCAAAAGTGGCCTAACCAGCCACAGGTGTCTGTGCGTTTTGCACATTCTCCCCATGTCTGCATGGCCTTCCTCTGGTTGGTCTGGTTTCCTCCCACAGTCTAAAGGGCTGGAAGGTTTGAGCTATAGGAAGAGGCTGAATAGGCTGGGGATGTTTTCCCTGGAGCGTCGGAGGTTAAGGGATGACCTTATCGAGGTCTATAAAATCATGAGGGGCATGGACAGGATGAATAGACAAGGTCTTTCCCTGGGGTGGGAGAGTCCAGAACTAGAGGGCATAGGTTTAAGGTGAGAGGGGAATGATTTAAAAAGAGACCTGAGGGTCAACTTATTTACACAGAGGGTGATGCATGTATGGAATGAACTGCCAGAGGAAGTGGAGGCTGGTACACCTAGCGAACTGATAACAGGGAACCAACTGATAATTTAAATCATTTAAAAGGCATCTGGATGGGTATATGAATAGGAAGCCATATGGGCCAAGTGCTGGCAAATGGAACTAGATTAATTTAGGATATCTGGTTGACATGGATGAATTAGACCGAAGGGTCTGTTTTCATGCTGCACATCTCTATGATTCTATGTGTAGGTTAGGGTGGATTGGCCATACTAAATTGCCCACAGTGTCAAGGGATATACAGACCGTGTTGGTTAGGCATGTGAAGTATTGGGTTACAAGGGTTCGGGTCTGAGAGGGATGCTGTCCTGAGGGTTGGTGCCGAATAGTATCTTTCCACACTATGCTATGATTTGCTTTGTGCTCAATGACTGCTGAGTACAAAGCAACTCCTAGCATAGTGTGGAAAGAGGCTATTCGTTCGATAACCATTCTTTCTATTGCGATGAAATTCCCAGTACTAACAGGCACCTCCCCAGGTCAGAATCTGAGCTGCTCGTGCTTAACTGGATCGAGAAATTGTTTAGAGGGGGGCAGAGTTACTTTCCCTGTTTAACAACTGGTTACGGCTGCCCCAGTGAGCCGATTGCATGTTAGGTTAGTTGGCTGATGGAAAGACCCAAAGAAAACTGGAGCATGCAAGTCTGATGAATGGCTGGCATCCTATAGAGCAAATCCCGGTCCGTTCAGTTCTTGCTGCTAAAATGTTGCCTTTCCAGCCACTTCAGGTCAGGTGCGATTTAAGATAAAATGTCAAAGCAAAAAGCTGCAAAGCCTGTATTTAAAAAAAAAAAAGCAGGAAGTGCAGGAAAATATTTGGCAGGTCCGGTAGTATCAACAGAGACAAACAGTGGAAGTTTCGGGTCGAAGATCATTTTGTCACAGACGCTGTGGAAATTTTTTGTGGGTGTAATGAGGTTGAAGGTGCATCTTTTGAAAAGATGTGGAGTGTTTGCGATGCTGAAGCACAAAATGTAGCTCGGGGTAGGTTTAAATGCACAGCCACTTGGATTGCCGTTTCCCCTCTCTCTCTCTCTCTCTCTCTCTCATTCCCTTGGAGTTTTCTCTGCTGACTTTGTGTTTGGTTTTCTCCGTAGCGACTGCACCTCGAGTGCTCGGCGGGAGCTGAAACGCGAGCAGTACCGCCAGGTCAGGGACCACGTCAGGAATGATGATGGCCGACTGCAGGCCTGTGGCTGGAGCCTCCCGGCCAAATACAAACAGGTACGGCCTGGAGACAGGACAGCCTCTCCCGCAGAGGGATAAAAAAAAACCCAAGATACACCACTGCTGGGGGTCAGGAGTGAAACCAGAAAGTGCCGAAGAAACTAGGCAGCATCTGCAGGGTGAGAAAGCAGAGTCCATGGTTCAGGTCCAGAGAGTTCTGACGAAGGGTCGCTGGATTTGAGACGTCAGTCTCCCTCTTTGCAGCTGATACTGGACCTGTTGGTTATCTCCAGTGTTCTGGGTCAATAAGATGTGAGGCTGGAGAAGCACAATCGGGTCGGACAGCATCGTTTCAGACTGAAACCCTTCGTCAGGACGGGGGAGGGGAAGGTCAAAAAGTGTGGCGCTGGAAAAGCACAGCCAGTCAGGCAGCGTCCGAGGAGCAGGAGAGTCGACGTTTCGAGCATAAGCTGTTCATCTGGAATGTAATACATTGCTGCTCGTCATCATTCCTGATGAGAAGCTGATGCTTGAAATGTTGATTCTCCTGCTCCTCGGATGCTGCCTGACCGGCTGTGCTTTTCCAGCACCACACTTTTCGACTCTGATCTCCAGCATCTGGAGTCCTCATTTTCTCCCCGAGGGGGAGTGGAGCCCAGAAGTAAATAGAGGGGAGGACTCCCCTCCCCTTCCCCAGTCCTGACAAAGGGTTTTCACCCAAAATGTTGATTTTCCTGCTCCTCAGATGTTGTCTGACCTGTGTGCTTTCCCAGCTTCACATCTTACTGACTCTAACTTCCCAGCATCTGCTGTCTTTACTGTCTTCAGTATTCTGTTTTCGTTAGCGCATATCTCCACATTCTGTCCTTATCCACCATGCAGTGCCTGAGATTGAAATGTTTTCAGCTAGACACAGTTACTGATTGGAATGTAGTGGAACCTATTCAAGTGCACATGCTAACACATGCTATTAGAAATTCAATAATGCCAGAGATGTTTGACATTGCAGTATGATTCCGGCTTGTTTAAATTTAGATTTTATTGTCCTGTGCACTCAAGTATAGAGTACAGTGAGAAGGATCTAATGTCATCACACACTGTGTCACCTTAGTCACAAAGGTATTTAATATTAGATTATGCAAATATTTAATTTGTCCATACATCGCTTTAAAAAAACATGGTTTAAGCTTTTCAATTTGTATTCATCCTGAAGTACCTTTTTTTTTCCTCAATTGATTTGCCTTGGGGAACGTTGGCACTCTTGCATCTATCCTGATGACTGGTGAAAAGTTTTAGTTAGGATGTCTCCTTATCTTTAGCAATACTCCAGTTCACTTAGGGGTCAGTTAGCTTAGTTGGGTGGATGGCTGGTTTGCAATGCAGAGTAACGGCGACAGCGTAGGTTCGGATCCCACACCGGCTGACGTTACCACGAAGGACTCTCCTTCTCAACCTCTCCCCTCGCCTGAGGTGTGGGGGGCCCTTTGGTTTAAACCCCCCCCCCCCCCCCCCACCAGTCATTTCTCTCTAATGAGAGAGAACAGCCCTATGGTATGGGAAGACTATGGCACTTTATCTTTTCTCATTTTCATTTATCAGCTACTTTAAGAGGATTAAAATCTCTTAAAATAGTGCGCAGGGGAATGTCCTATGAGTGTGCAGTATCTGGTATTACAATGTAAGGGTATTAGGAACGGGAGTAGGCTATTCATCTCCTCAGTTCTCATGCAGTGAGGTCATGACTGCTTCTAAACCATAAGACATAGGAGCAGAAGTAGACCATTCAGCCCATTGAGTCTGCTCTGCAATGGAACACAATCATAGTCAACCTGATATCGTCCACTCCTCTTTCCTGCCTTTTCCCCATAACCCTCACTGATTAAAGATCTGTCTGTTTCAGCCTCGAATATACTTAATGACCCAGCCTCAACTGCCCTCTGCAGTTTAAAGAAAAATCTACTATCCTCTGAGAGAAGTAATTCCTCCTCGTCTTTGTCTTAAATGGGTGACTCTTTTCTCTGGGATTATACCATCTGGTTCTGAATTCTCTCTAAGGGGAAAAAGCCTCTCCATGTTTATCCTGCCAAATCCCCTAAGATTCCTGAAGAAGGGCTTATGCCCGAAACGTCGATTCTCCTGTTCCCTGGATGCTGCCTGACCTGCTGCGCTTCTCCAGCAACACATTTTCAGCCCTCAGAATCTTGTATGTTTCACCAAGGTCACACCACACTCCTCTATGTGAGTGCATGCCCAACCTACTCAGCCTCTCCTCATATCATTTGGCTATGAATGCTTGTACTTGTATAACCCTTGGCGCCTCTATCTCCATTATAACTCTAACCTTGAACTTAAAGGACTGTCGCTCTGTGAGTACCCAATAGTCAGTGACTGTAGGAGCAGAATATGATCATGCTGTTTGTTTCTCTGGGTGCTTACCTCCGCCTGAGGCAGCTTGTGGTGATGCTTTTATTCAATTAAGAAAAGCTGTTATGGGACTCCCACTGCGTTAACCCATTTGTACTATATTATGTCCCATACATCCACCAGCCATATAATGGAACACATGTTCTGAGGTTTTGTTGCTCGGACACTTTAGAACACAATATCGCCAACTCAGTGCAGTCTAGAATATGACGAGTAGTTGTTTGGTAGAACAGAATATGAGTAGTGTTGAAAACAGGCCCATGTTATTGAAGCTTTCCACCTTGCAAACATCAGGACCATTCACAAGAATGCCTTTGAAGAGGAATGCCAACTTTTATTCCTGTCTGTGAGGACAGCGCTGATTGTTTGGCAAGTGGGAACTCTGGTGGGTGTGTTACCATGAAGAATGAAGCAGTTACTGATGATTGACAGTTAACTGCTGGGCTTGGTTCTGCTTTTGAACCAAGTAGATTGACTCCAGTCAGGGAGTTTCCTGGAGAAATGAGCAGGTGGATTTCTGTTAGCTGTTTTAGAATATGGTTGGTCGTGTGCTGTACGGTTGTGCCAGCAAAAAGGGAATGACAATAGAGTAGGCAGGAGAAATCAAAGACCCACAAACAAGAGATTAATTAATTAATTAAAAATGAATACATTTACTTACCTCAGAGCCTCTCCACCACCCTCTACTCCCACCACCTCTAAAATCTTCTCTTCAAATAAGTTCAGTTGGAAGAGTGACAAGCCTCCGATTTCTCCAAGACTAAAGTAAAGAACCTCCAAGAGGTCAAATTTATTTTGGTTATATCTGGTTCAGTGCATCTTCTCCATAAAGGATGGCACACGTTAGGTTTGTCTGTTTATAATTTTGTGGCAATGCGACACTTGAATTTTATTGAACGATAATTGGTGTCTTGCTCTTTGTCTAGTTGAGTCCAAATGGCAGCCAGGAAGACAATCGTATGAAGAACGTCCCGATCCCGGTCTATTGCCGTCCATTGGTCGCAAAGGATCCCACCATGAAGGTATCCGAGAGCCAAGACCAAAGTCTCTGCTGATTGGAATGTAGTGGAACCTACTTCAGTGCTAACCTGTTAACATCTATTAGAAATTCTGTGAGACCAGAGATGTTTGACGTTTCAGTATGATTCCTGCTTATTTAGATCTAGATTTTATTGTCATGTGCATTCGAGTATCGAGTACAGTGAGAAGGGTCTAATGTCACCACACACTGTGTCACCTTAGACACCAAGGTACTTAGGTATAAGAAATAACGTTAGAAAGGTTAAGTGTTATCTTCATAGAATAAGTAGAAAAATAAAAAAACAAGGAAATAATGTTAAAGTCCTCCTTAACGTAAATTAGATTAAAAAAGGAATAAAGTTGAAAGTTTAACAGTCTTGTTACAGATGCTATATATTGCTGACCTGTCCTTGCTTCCTTCTGGATCCAAATGAGGGAGCTCTACCCTCTCTTTTTTGAGTTCACTGAGTGATTTTTTTTTTTGTTTTGGTTTGTATCATCCCTCAGATCTAAAGGAATGGCCACACTGAATATACCACAAACACAATCTCCACTGCCCCCAACTCTCAGGACATTCTCTGGATGTTCCAGCGAAGTTCCAAATAAAGGCCATTCTGATCAGTTTGGCGGAGGAGGGGGCCAGTGCTGTTCAGAAATGTTTCCCTGGATGTGGGAACCCCAACCCTTCCCAACGCCGCCGCCACCAGCGACAGACACCAAACCAGGTTAGGTGAGGGTTGGTGTAACCTGGTACCTGGGAAGCTCCCGAAGAGCTGTTTATGTCTGACCGGTTCCTGCCAACTCCGGGTCAGCAAGAGGTTGCTCTCACTTCCCAGACTAGCCCACAGAATCACATCCTTGTCATTTTATGTTCTGAAGCCACAGGGCAAGCTTCCCTTTTTAGATTTGCCCTCCTGTTTCCGGACCAATCCTGTAAGGCCTATAGACACCTAACTTGAGGTAGCAATGAGAACAACACAAATATCTCTTTACCCCAGCTCCTGCGCTGACCCCACGAGTCTGAAAGAACTAGACTTTAGGAACATTGAAAATGGGAGAAGGAATAGGCAACTTGGCCCTTTCAAATCTGCTTGGATATTCTTCGGAACTGAAGTAGGCCATTCAGCCCGTCGGGCCTGTTCCACCATTCAGAGAGATCATGGCTGATGTGTGAATTAACTTCATATTACCTGCCTTTGGCCCATATCCTTTAATACCTGTGCATATCTATCTCCACTTTAAAATTAACTACTGATACAGCATCAATTGCCATTTGTGGAAGAGAGTATCAAATATGTCCCATCCTTTTTGTGTGGAAGTGCTTCCCAATGTCTGAATGGTCTGGCCCTAATTTGACATGATCCTAGCTGATCATCCAACTCAGACCCCACTTCCTTTGATCCCTTTAGTCCTAAAAACTATATCTAATTCTTTCTTAAAAGCCTCCAGTGTTTTGGCCTCAACAATTTCCTGTGGCAGAAAATTCCACACACTCCCTACTCTTTCTGAGTGAAGAAATTTCTCCTGATCTCGATCCTAACTGGCCTATCCTGTATCCTAACACTGTCACCCCAAGTTCTGGACTGCCTGATCATCAGGAACATCCTTCCTTCCTGCATTTACCCTGTCCTACCTTGAACATTTTATTGGTGTAACCTTATGATGCCAATGGTCATGTACCGTTGTCATTATGAACAGCCAAAAGCTATACTTTTATGAACTCCGAGACCCACAGTGAGACACGAGGACCTGTAATTTTATTTGTACAGCAGAGTAATACAGAATTCTGCACAGAAAGCAAGAATTTGAGAGCGTCTACTTTCACCCTTTCACTCCTTTCACTTGATAATTTCGATGACACTCTAGGGAAAAATAACTGTGGATGACATCGCATTAGACCTGGGAATTTAGGTGGAATTTAAATTCCACCTAATTTACCAAACATTCCCCTGTCTACCAACTGACCATCTTCAAAATAAAGTCAATATCCGACCTTTGTGAGCAAGTGGTTAGGATTGGAAAAGGAAGGATAATGTCAATCCTCTCCCTTTCTTGATATCCTAAGCTGAAGTCCACTACTGTATTCGCCTGAACTCTTCGTGTGAAGACAAGACCAAGGGGTGGCATGGTGGCTCAGTGGTTAGCATTGCTGCCTCTCAGCGCCAGGGACCCAGGTTCGATTCCAGCCTCGTGTGACTGTATGGAATTTTCACATCCTCCCTGTGTCTGCGTGGGTTTCTTCCGGGTGCTCTGGTTTCCGCCCACCGTCCAAAGATGTGCAGGTCAGGTGGATTGAACATGCCCAGTTTCCCAGTGTCCAGGGATGTGTGGGGTTAGGTTGGTTAACCATGGGAAATGTGAAGCTGTAGGAATAGTGGGATTGGTCTGGGTGGGCTGCTCTTCGGAGGGTCGATGTAGACTTGATGGGCCGAATGGCCTGCTTCCACACTGTAGGGATTCTATAGAAATGCTCATTGAGGAGCATTCGTAGGTGTCGGTGTTTTCAGCCATTCTGTACTCTGTGTAAGTTTGGAGACCGTTGCTGTGATGTTTTCCGTCACCAGTGTTGTGTTGGTTTTGCTCCCAGCTTTGGTGTGCAGCCGGTGTGGATCTGACCGGCTGGAAGCCCCAGCGTGTGGACAACGGGAATGAGCTAGGCCGCTCGCGTAGCTGTGACCCCCTCACCTCCGACACCGAGAAGGATGGGAAGAATAGCAGCAGCCATAGCTCGCCCGATAAAAACAAGAAGGTAAGTGAAAATTGGTGCACAGTTAACAATCAAAGGGTGGCAGACCACACCAGCGCCTTAGTATGTGACGATACCGCTGCATTTACGATCTGACCCCGGTCCTTTAGCTATGTAAATATAAATGAAGAAGTGACGATGCTGGAGAAACACAGAGAAATTGCTGGAGAAACTTAGCAGGTCTGGCACCATCTGTGGGTAGATATCAGTGTGAACGTTTCGACTCCGATGACTCTGTTGACTCTGCTTTCTCCCCACGAATGCTGCTCAGCCTGCTTAGGTTCTCCAGTAATCTCTGCCTTTGGCTCTAGTGTTGGGTAAGAGAGCATGGTTCTGATTTTCATCACTTTCTGTATTGTACCCAAGACAAAGCAGCAGCTTGAAATAAAAAGAGGGATAGAATCATAGACATGTACAGCACAGGAACAGACAGTCCCGTCCAACTTGTCTATGCCAACCAGATATCCCAACCCAATCTAGTCTCATTTGTCAGCACTTGGCCCATATCCCACTAAACCCTTCCTATTCATGTACCCATCGAAATGCCTTTTAAATGCTGTGATTGTACCAGCCTCCACCACTTCCTCTGGCAGCTCATTCCATACAAGCACCACCCTCTGTGTCAAAAAGTTGCCCCTTCGGTCCCTTTTAATCTTTCCCCTTTCACCCTAAACCTATGCCCTCTAGATCTGGACAACCCACCCCAGGGAAAAAACCTTGTCTATTTACCCTATCCATGCCCCTTATGATTGTAAGGTCAGCCCTCAG
Source organism: Chiloscyllium plagiosum (assembly GCF_004010195.1). Classification (NCBI taxonomy): domain Eukaryota; kingdom Metazoa; phylum Chordata; class Chondrichthyes; order Orectolobiformes; family Hemiscylliidae; genus Chiloscyllium; species Chiloscyllium plagiosum. Next base: position 51,680,582 of record NC_057730.1, on the reverse strand, counting down.
ACTCTAACACTCCAGGGAAAACAGCCCCAGCCTATTCAGCCTCTCCCTATAGCTCAAATCCTCCAACCCTGGCAATATCTTTGTAAATCTTTTTTGAACCCTTTCAAGTTTCACAACATCCTTCCGATAGGAAGGAGAGTAGAATTGCACACAGTATTCCAAAAGTGGCTTAACCAATGTCCTGTACAGCTGCAACATGACCTCCCAACTCCTGTACTCAATACTCTGACCAATAAAGGAAAGCATACCAAATGCCTCCTTCACTATCCTATCTACCTGTGGTCCACTTTCAAGGAACTATGAACCTGCACTCCAAGGTATCTTTGTTCAGCAACATTCCATAGGACTTTACCATTCATTGTATAAGTCCTGCTCTGATTTGCTTTTCCTAATTGCAGCACCTCATGTTTATCTAAATTAATCTCCACTTCTCACCCCATTGGCCCATCTGATCAAGATCCAATTGTGCCCTGAGGTAACCTTCTTTGCTGTCCACTACACCTCCAATTTTGGTGGTGTTTGTTCTTTTTTTTTAGAAAAATAATTCAGTCCAGATTTTTGCAGACCCTTCTCAACTGAGCAGAGCCATTTCTGCACAAATGCCCCCTTCCCCACTCTGTGACACTTTCACATTCAGGGATGGTGGGTGGTATCAGGACCAAATGGATTTGGGCCACGGAACTGCTTGGTTCCCGGAAGACAGACTGGTCACCTCTGCCGTCTGGGAACTTCCAATCGTATGAGCGACTGTTAGAACCTCTAACCTCAGAATCACTCCTCATGCACCGCCGCCGCCTCAATGCCACTCACTTGGCACACACTATCTACTCAACTGTATGAAAATACTTGGGGTGTAGGTGTGGGTCAGAGGAATTCTATAGCGAGTAACTCTCCTCCTGTCTTACCCTAATTTCCATCCACTATCTACATGGCTGAAATCAGGGGAGCTGGTCACAATGTTGCTGGACTAGGAATACAGAACCTCCAAATAATATTCTGGGCACGTGGGTTCAAATCTGACCATGGAAGGCGCTGTACAAATGCAGGAGCAGAAAGTGGGCCTGATGACAGTTTCTGTAGACTACCTTGTAAATAGCAAGGGGGCATAGAGATGGCATGGTGCCCATGGAGCAACATCCATGGTCCCTTTGTTAAAGAGCCTCTTGACTGGTTCCTGACCTTGGGTCACAACTCCCTCTCAGGGGCCATAACCAAGGTGTCCTCGAGAGGTTGCTCTGCCTCCATGTGGGCTGAGGAAGGAGGAGATGTTGGTGTGAGATGCCGACTCCATGATGGATCCAGGTTGTGTGTGCAGTCTGAGGGCTCACTATCCAAACCCTTAACCTGCTCCGGTGATATTTCTGGTGCCAGGAAATGGGGCTGTCAGTCCCAGAGTTGAGTGTGGTGCTGGAAAAGCACAGCAGATCAGGCAGCATCCGAGGAGCAGGGGAATTGATGTTTGAGGAATAAACCCTTCATCAGGCTTTGGGCTTATGCCCGAAACGTCGATTCTCCTGCTTCTCAGATGCTACCTGACTTGCTGTGCTTTTCCAGCAACACACTCTTCGACTCTGATCTCCAGCATCTGCAGTGCTCACTTTCTCCCTGTCAGCCCACACGCCATTTTCAAAGCCTCTGCATTCGACCCTAACTCCGTGCCACCCTAGTCCTCGGTTTCTCCGAGGTTTGCGTTGGGAATCTATGTTCTGTCTTTAGCAAATATGTTGGTCTTGGGAGCTGCAGAGGTTCACAGACATGTCTCAGTGGCAACCCCCACCTCCGCATCCGCTGCTCCCAGCTTCCATTTGATAGCCTTAAGCCCAGGTCCCACCTTATACCGAGGATGTGCTGTATAAGTTGCTGCCGTTTCAGACAGTGCATTAGCCGGAGATCTGGCCTGCATTCCGTGTGGCTGCGTGTAAAAGTGCCTGTGGCGTTGTTGAAATCGGAACAAAGTTCTCTTGTTCTGACTAATATTTATCCTAAAGCCGTGCTGTAAAACAGATCAAAATATAAAAATAAAATCCTGCAGATTCAGGAAATCTGAAATGAGTACTGGGCAGGTCATGCTGCATGTGTGTAAGCACAAAGCTGAGTTCATGTTTCAGCCTGATGGACTCTCATTGGAAACTGCAGTAGCTTACCTGCTCATTACCTCATGGTTGTTTGTGGGACCATGCTGTGTTTCCGACATTACAGCAGGACTGTATTTCAAAAGTACCTCTGGTTATAAAGAAAATTCTGACTTAGTGAAAAGTGCTATATAAATGCCAATCATTTTGCAAATGAAGCAATTATGAATGGAAAAAGGAATGTTTGCAAATCCCCTCACTCTCTGTTTTCTCTTCGCGCACGCTCTTGGTCTCTCCACAGTTGCGCGTGTTCTCATTCTCTTTTGGTCTCGCGCACACACAATCTCTACATGAGTACAGTGTTCACCAAGTTTGTGCTGTGGGGTGAATGCTTGGTCCGTTCTTTGAGTTTCTCTGTGATTTCTTCCTCCAGACTTCCAGTGCTGAGGACGTCTCGAGCCGTGTGTGGATCTGCACTAGCACACACTCCACCAGTAAAATTGTCATCATTGATGCCAACCAACCTGGCACCATTATGGATCAGTTTATAGTGTGTAATGCCCATGTGCTGTGTATCACCAGTGTTCCAGGTGAGTGCTGTACTGAACAGATATTCTGGAATATTGGGCCTGTCCGTTCAGGATAACTGCAGTAAGACTGATTTGTTGCGGAATGTGTACAAGCAAAATACTTTATAGCTGGTTTTAGAAATTACGTTTATAATTAAAGAATTTATAGATTATCATACATCAAGCCAAATGTTTGGGCCTATCTGTTTCACAAGAGCAGAGAAAATAGGAGCAGGAGTAGGTTATTTGGTTCTTTGAGCCTGCTCTGCAGGAAGGTGACCCTTCCTTGGAAGCGGACCCAAAATCTGATTTCTCTTCTCAGATGCTACTAGACCCGCTGAGCTTTTCTAGCAGCTCCTGTTTTCATTTCTGATTTATAGCACCCGTAGTTCTTCTGGTTTTTATAAAGCTTGGAGGGATATGGGCCAAATGCAGGCAAATGGGTCTAGCTTGGAAAACCTGGTCAGTGTCGATGAGCTGGGCCAAAGGGTCTGTCTCTGTGGTCTGTGACTCTGTGATAGATTCCTTCCCTCAAGGACCTTGGCAAACCAGTTAGGTTTTTTTCCTGACCATCAACAACAGACTCATGGTAGTCAATAGACTTTTAATTTCAGATTTCTTTTTTTTTTTAATTGACTTCAATTTCCACCATCTACTGCTAAGCGGGGATTTGAACTGCAGCCCCAGAACATTACCTGGATCTTTGGGTTAATAATTGAGCAGCAAGGCCTCATCTGTCCAATCTGATGGCCATAACAGTTCCCACAACATTAAAAAGCCAGGGATTATCCCAAGTGTTGATCCTTCAACCAAAGTTGCATCCAAAAAAAAACTTAGCCCATAGTTATTGTGTCGCTGTTTGTAGTTCCCTTGCTGCGTACTCTATATTATAGCAATGACTGCACCTTCAAATAGAACTCCATTGGCTGTAAAACTTTGTAGTCATCCAGTGGTCAGTAAAACAGTACGTAAATACAAGTGTTTTCTTGGTTTAGAGCAGCAGTGTGTTACTCAGACATCTGTTTGCTCTGTTAGCCAGACAGTTGTGGATGGATTGAAGGGAGGTGCTAGCCTAGTGGTATTATCGCGAGAGTATTAATCCAGAAACACAACTGGAGTTTCCACTTCAAGTCCCTTCACAGCAGATGGTGGAATTTGAATTCAATACCTGGAATTAAGAAACGGTTGTCAATTGTTGGACGAGCCCATCTGGCTCCCTAAAGGCAAACTGCTGTCCTCACCTCGTTTCTAGCCTACACGTGACTCTCCAAAGCCATGTAGTTGACTCTCAACTGCCCTCTGAAATGGTCTAGCAAGCTAATTCATTCAAGGGAAGCCAGAGAGAATTAAAAAAGGATGATGTCAACCGAAAGAGCAATAGAAAATAAAGAGAAATTTTGGAGTTACACTGTTGGCAGAATAATTGGAGTGTAAGCTGTTGTCTCCTGATCACCACTGCAATTGGACGGATCTGACCACTCAGGTTGGTTTTGAGACTGATTGCCTTAAAAGATTGGATTCCAAGAAATTTAGCATGATATCTTAATTTTCCACCTCTGTATCAAGATTTATCATGAACAAGGATTGGGAATACTGTTTGCCTAGCTCAATTCTTTGGCTAGAGGACACACTGAAGCACAAATTTTGGACTGCATGCCTTTACCCCAGAACCAAGGGGTCACAGTCTAGGGATACGGGATTGGCCATTTAGAACTGAGATGAGGGGAAATTTCTTCACCCAAAGAGTAGGGAGTCTGTGGAATTCTCTGCCACAGAAAACGGTCGAGGCCAAAACATTGAATGTCATCGAGAAGGAGTTAGATATAGCGCATAGGGCCTGGGTACTGAGTTGGATAATCAGCCATGATCATACTGACTGGCAGAGGGGGCTCAAAGGGCAGAATGGTCTACTCCTATTCCTATTTTCTGCGCTTCTATGTTTGTGATGCTGGTTACATAAATAAGGCTGAAATATACCTAGTGTCAGTTTGATACCCTGTATTCCAGTTACATGCTCTGGTTTTAGAAATAGTACCTATCAGTGAAGACATGATCACAGGCATATCTCCAGCAGTCCTCGGAAGGTTTTGTTTTATAATTTGTGATCTGGAATGGCCAAATCATTGAGAGAATCATGTTTGCGATTTCCCAATGTGTATGTGGCTATCTGGGTGGCTTTGTATTAGGAATGTGTTCCATTGTGTTGCAAGATATTAACTATGTTGGGAATTTGCTGTATTGCTGGTGGATACAGGGGCTGCATAGCCATGTCATGGGCAGTTTGATTCCTGGGTAATAATATCTCTGAGAAGCCCACACACACCACTTGTCTTCGCCCTGGATTGAGTGACATTGTTCTCAGGTTCTTAACTGGCACCACTTCCTCAAAATCCCCCTCCCTCCACAACCGACACTCAGTAGCAGCAGTGTGTGCTACCTACAAGATGCACTGAAGAAATTCACCAAAGATCTTCAGACTGCACTTCGAGACCACTTCTGTCTAGAAGGACCAGGGCAGCAGATACGTGGCAATGACTATCCCCTCCAAGCCACTCACCATCCTGACTTGGAAATATACTGCTGTTCCTTCACTGTCGCTGGATCAAAGTCTTGGAACTTGCTCCCCAACAGCATTGTGGGCCTACCTACAGCACATAGACTGCGGTGGTTCAAGAAGGCTGCTCACTCCCACCTTCTTGAGGGCAACTAGAAATGGGCAATAAATGCTGACCAGCCAGCGATGCCCACATCCCTTGAGTGAATAAGAAAAGTGATCAGATTGTGAACAGTTTCTACAAAATAAAAGGACCATCCTTGCTGACGGTGTAACAAATTAACCTGGGATACGTGTGTCAAGTTAATGGAGAGCTGCAGTGTGTTGAGAGTATAACATCCCTGCCTATGCCTGGCTGTTGCTGCATTAATGGCACTTGGTTGCACTGTCAGGATAATCCTGATCCCCTTGCTAAAACCACATATTGGTGAAGAAAGGAGAAAGGTGGAGTGTAGCTGCTGACCTCTGGGCTTCCCAGCTGTTGTTGCAATGCCTCAAGATGTTGCAGATTAACCGTCACCTTCGGAGTCCTGTCTGACTTGCCACTGAGCCACTCCATCCCTCCAACGGGTGCTAGATCGTTGCTCATTCTGTAGGAAACCACAATATGCAGCTCCCCCATGTCTACACTGTTACAAAATAGAGGCAGTATTCCTGGGAATGCCCTCTCACCTCTCTCGCATCTGTATGTTAGGAGTTGCGAAAAGCAATTCTGTGAAATCTTGGGTCAGTAGAACGGGTGTTCTCCTTGGTTAATGGAACGTTAATTGCATTGCTAAGAGACAGGTAGAGGGCATTGTTCAGTTAAATATGTCAAGCCTTTATAAAGGGATATGATCACTCCAGGAAATTAAGTATTAATTTGATTTAGTAAGTTCATTTGGAGGTTTATCTCGTCACATTGATTCTTCTAAGGGCTACTTGGTTTAATTTTATTTACTTTAGCTCCACTTTGTTGGTTTTCTAAAATGCTTTGAAGTGAGAATTGTAGACAAGAAGTAAAGATATGGCATACTGCATTTTGTGATTAAACCTATTATCAAGCAAAGGATTTGTTTGATAGGACAGTGCTTGAGTACTGCTGAAGAAAAGGTGAATTTTGTCAAAACTTTTCATCTTGCACTCATCAGGGCCTTTTGCAAGAATGCCAATTCAAGATGCAAGCTAATATTTTTTCAACATGAGAGGAGAGTGCAAGCAGACCCTGCAGACTCTACTTCCCAATTAGAATCCAATTGACAACCAATCAGCACTCTGCATTTATGCAGCACAAATGTTGGTTCTTAATGTGAGTTGGTATTGAAAATTATCCTGATGAGTACATGGTGAAAAGCTTCAACAAAATTTGTCTTTTTTAATTACAATGTCTAGTTAAGTACTTTGCTATCTGGATTGAGATTCAATTATAATATCTGCCCTCTTTTTTTTGTGTGGCCTTTGTATCTGGGCTATAGGCATTACACAGTCCCCCTTGCCAGCTCAGTCTTTTCTGGCACTGATTGTAGACATTGTGAATGCTAATTTGAGAAATTGCCTTTTCTGAAGGTGGCAACTATGTATTGGATGTTGCTGAGATGCCTTTAGGGATGAGATAGAACAGCTGTTACATTTCCAATGCTCCGAATACAGGCAGTGGTCCTTTTAAACGAGATGCATGTACATGGAATAGGGTTGGATAGCAAGGTGGATTATGAGGTTGACTTTGGGTAAATTCCGCCCATGCTGATGGATTAGGGATCTCTTCTCTCTGTCAGGGATGGGTTATAGGATAGCATGAATTAGAATTTCCTGCCTCTTGTTAAAATCTGGGCAAACTGTGATGTGGCTTGGCACCCACAATGTGTTAGATGTAGACATAGAAACCAGGAGTAGGCCATTCAGCTCTTCGAGCCTACCCTGCTATGCAATACAATCATGTCTGATCCTCTGTCTAAATGCTTTCTCCCCATATCCCTGGCAGCCTTTAAAGTCTGAAAATATATGAATCTCTCTCTCGAATATATTCAGTGATGTGGCCTTCTGTGGTAGTGAATTCCACAGGTTCATTACCTTTTGAGGCCTAAATGGTCTGCCCCATATTTTTGAGACTGTGACCTCCAGTTCTAGACTCTCCAACCTGAGGAAACATAATCCTTGTACCTAGTCCATCCAGCCGTGGGTTAGAATGTGATGTGTTTCAATCAGATTCCTCCTCCTCCTCCGAGACACTGGTTATACTGGGCCAGTTGTCACTGAGCCGTGGTATTGGTCAGGTGAACCTCCTCTGCACTCCCTTTATGGTGAGGTGTCTTGCTGGCTACTACAGGATTAGCCTACCGCCTGTTCTTGCTGTCCTACACTCATAGGAAGGAATGACAAACTTGTCTCTGTGATGGTTGCTAGGAGAGCTAATTGGATAAATTTGGACATTCACAATGGCAGTGGATTGAGAGAATCAGCTCAAAGAAGAATTTATCATTTGAATTGAATTAGCTTTATTGTCACACACTCAAATGAGTTCTATGATGTACCACTTACAGCGTCATTGTCGGTACAGAGTACTTAGGCACCTTAGTTACAGACTAGAGAAATGAACAAGTTACATTACAGTGATACACTGTATGACCATAGTTACATTACAGTGATACACTGTATAACCATAGTTACATTACAGTGATACACTGTATGACCATAGTTACATTACAGTGATACACTGTATGATGTATGACCATAGTTACATTACAGTGATACACTGTATGACCATAGTTACATTATAGCGATACACTGTATGACCATAGTTACATTATAGCGATACACTGTATGACCATAGTTACATTGTATGACCACAGTTACATTACAGTGATACACTGTATGACCATAGTTACATTACAGTGATACACTGTATGACCATAGTTACATTACAGCGATACACTGTATGACCATAGTTACATTGTATGACCACAGTTACATTACAGTGATACACTGTATGACCACAGATCAGAAAAAACAAAAGTTAAAAATACAACCATCACGGTGTCTCTCCAAGGGCTGTCTGCAGCAGACCAGCACAGGGGGTCTCCACGTGGTCTGACCCAGCTGGCTGCTGCTCCAGGCCGTTCTGTCTCTCCCCTCCCCTTGCCTGTGGGCTTCACGCTCTCCCCTCCCCTCGGCCTTGGGCTCCGCTCTCTCCCCTTCCTCAGCTCTAGGCCCTGTTCTCTGTCCTCTGCTCCGGCCGCTGGTCACTGTCATCCCCGGCTCAGACCGCACTCAACGCAGTCTGAAAGCTCAATGCTGTCAGTTTGAATGGTACATGGTAGAATCTGAAAGGTCTTGCTGACATTGTACGAATGCTATCTTTAAGCAAGGAATGCACACAATAGGGGTGGGTAGGGATGGGGGTGGGGTGGTAATCTTGTCTGCTTCACCCAACTTCTATGTGAGATTAGAGAGATTGAGATGTGATTTTTTTGGGCATGACCTTTGGTGCCCAATCCTTCCCGGAAAGGCACAGAGAGTTCCGAGCGTTTGACCAGGATTCTGGGCTATTGGATTATGGTCGTTGGCCATGGGGTCCCTGTTTCGAGATGCTGATACCAAAGAACAAAGAAAGGTGAGGCATGTAAACAGTGGTCCTTAAAGGGACTGGGGGAAGCCATTGAGAACTAATTCATGTTTGACCATGGAATCTCAACCTTTTTAGTTCTGCTTCAGTATTACAAGCTATTGACTTGACTCCCTCTGCTCAGCTTCCCCTCACGTCCTTCTCAAACCTCCACCGACCGCCCCCAGTGAGGGAAAAAAAAGCACGGGCTGGCTCAACATCCAGGTTGAATGTTCCTGGGAAGGAAGTTTCTATCAGGATGCCACAGCCTGTCGTTAGTTTATTTTAGAGATGAAACTCAGAGCATCCTCCTGTGGCTGGTATTCAGTGCAGCACCTTCTGGATTGTTAGTCTAACATGAGGGGACCATTAATGTGGGTCTAAAGCATGTTCTGCCCCACATCCCCAAATATGGTTGAATTAGAAAGAGATACAGGCCAGTTATAAACAGGGCAAAAGGTCCCATTCTGGACATGCCCACTGGGTATCACTTTTATTTTGAAATTCCACACATTCTAAATGCTTAGCCATGGTGTTGCCTAACTTTTGAAATTGTTCAAGTTGAAAGTTTTAACTAGGAATGGAGTGGTCCGTCAGTTGAGCGTCTCCTGATTATTAGATGCTGTCTGATAGGTTCTTTGAAACATTGTCATCGATACAACACGGTGAGACTCTTCATTTTCTTTCTGTATCAGCTGCGAGCGAGAGCGACTATCCGGCCGGAGAAATATTTTTAGAGGGAGACTTGAATCCGGATGATTCCAGTGGAGCTGAAGGGGTATTAGCAGGAATCACCCTGGTAGGATGTGCAACACGATGCAATGTCCCCCGGAGCAACAGCACATCCAGAAGTGACACCCCAACATCTGACAAAGGACAAAGTGGGTAACAACATCATTAAAATATTTTTCTTTTTACTTTTTTTATTCTCCTGTTCGTGATTTTTTAGGTTCAATGTTGCTTCACAAAGCAATTTGAAGTCAGTTTTTTTTTCAAGAAATGCCTGGAAACGAGTCATTGATATCAAAAAAAAGAGACCATTTAAAAGCTGGTCCAAATATAAACCAGACTGGTTCACTAGTGCCTTTCAGGGAGGGGAAGTTGTCCATATCTGGCCCAGCCTCTTGTTCAGGCCCAGTGTGGATGACCCTTATCTGCCCTTTGAACTGAGCTAGCAGGTCAGTCTATTATATCAAACCACTATGTTGCATCCCCGCATCCCTTTGGCAGTTTAACAAAAATGCCTCTGATCACTGTAAGAGGCAGTAAATGTCACGTTTGCCAGTAATGCCCAGTTGGTATCCTATGCCATTGACACAGTGAAGCTGTTACCGAGGGGATAATCTGAGGATTGAATTCCCTTCAGCTATTCTCTGTTTCATGTTCAGTGGCTTTTCCAACTGCATGTAGTGAATTATGAGAACAGAGCTCCCACCCCTATCTGAGATTTAGCAAATAGAACATTAGAACAAAGAAAATTACAGCACAGGAACAGGCCCTTCGTCCCTCCAAGCCTGTGCTCATCCAGATCCTCTGTCTAAACCTGTCACCTTTTTCCAAAGGTTCTGAATCCCTCTGCTCTCTGTCCATTCATGTATGTCTAGGTACATTTTAAATGACACTATCATGCCAGCCTCTCCCACCTCCACTGGCAACGCGTCCCAGGCACCCACCACCCTGTGTAAAGAACTTTCCACGCATATCTCCCTTAAACTTTCCCCCTCTCACTTTGAACTCATGCCCCCTAGTAATTGAGTCCCCCCACTCTGAGGGAAAAAGCTTCTTGCTATCCACCCTGTCTATACCTTTATGATTTTGTAGACCTCAATCAGGTCCCCCCCCTTAACCTTCATCTTTCTAATGAAACTAATCCTAATCTATTTAACCTCTCCTCATAGCTAGCACCCTCCATACCAGGCAACATCCTGGTGAACCCCAATTATGTCCTTTTTGTTTCCTACTCCTGCTCTTACTCAATGCGTTTTTGGAGTATCAGGTGAGCGGGGAACCTCTTGGAACTGATTCTGAGAAACTTGCTACCGTTTTTACTTCTCTCCAACTCTGGCACTTGCTAAATGTTTTCCCATATTTGTTTCGAACACTGAGTTGCCGAGTCTCCTCATCTGGTTCTGAGACATTGGAAAGGTCATGAGCTTTGGTGTATTCACAACAGACTGACCAGCCAAATAGGACATTTGCTCAGAACACTGACAGTCTCTGGAATGTACTTACCATGTCCCCAGGAAAGCAGACTCACAGACTACCCATATTCATCTCAAAGTGTCCAGCAGAGCAAAGATTTTCCCAAATGGATGCTGAAAGTGACTAGGGAGACTCCTCACACTGATTACAAGTTCTGGGATGTGGACCAAGAGACTGAACATTATTATCAAAGCTGGGAAGAGTGCGCACACTGAGGAGGAGATCCAGGAAGGAGATTAAGAGGGTTCCTGTTCCCATACCAGTTAGATTGTCAGTTAATCAGAAAGTGGCAATAGCTTCCTTCCACTTGCCTGTCAAAATGTTCCTAAATTACATAAACAGTTTCCAGAAGTTATTTTTCCATCATTAGTGAAGGAAGTTGACATTGTGTTTTTTTTATATTCTCAATGTTTGAGAAACCGAATGCAGAAGAAAAAGTGCAGTTGGTGTTGCTTGCGTCCAGCCAAATTAAGCACTTTGAGCAAATCAAAATTAACAATGCACTATGAACTGGCATAGTGCAAAATGCAAAATGAACTGGCAGAAACATTAGTTATGCTACAAATTGACCTTTATCATCAAGGTATCAATCTGTTGCTCAGTCTCCCAATGCTCTGTGCCAGAATGTCAAAGGTATAAACAGCCTATTGCACTCCCCCAACATCAGATCGAGATCATATTTTAGCAGTGTGCAAAAGATGCAGAAGTGTTTCGATCAGTTAGTGTGTGCACGGCCATGCTGTCCTTTCTTTGCTGCAGATTTGATGGGCCGGATGGCACTGTCGGGATTCTATAATGTGAAAATATAAAAGCACTGTAGGCTGTGTATGATACTTTTTTTTATCTCAAGCAGGCTGAGTTTCAGGGCCAGTCTTCTTTAACCAGCTGGCTGCTGGCAAATGAGCATCAGGGTACCCATTAGCACATCCATTAGCAAAGCCATATAATGGGATGGGATACTGGCAAGCTGTTTGGAGAAATGCATTGGTACTTTGTACACAGGCTGGCTACTCATAGCTGTGTGGCTTCCCCACCACAGCTGTATGCCTTTGTTGAAATCGTTAAACCAGTGTTACTTAGTGTCAGGAATGGTGTAACTGAAAATGTCGGTTTCACAGCATATATCTAAGTGGTACTGAAAGAAATAGCAAAAAAATTTTTTTAGGAAAGCGCTCTGCAGTTTCAATTACTTGGAGAGTCAAAATGGCTGTTCATTTCCCAATCCCTGCTGCTGTGGAAATAAAAGGAATATATGAGACTGATTGTAATTTTTTTCCACACTTGCAAATCCGAGTAAGCTACAGAATCAAATAAAAAGACTGAGCAAATTAGAAGAGGGATCTTGCTATTGTCAGTGTCGGCGAAAAGAGTTTCTCAAGCTGTATTATGGCCTGGATCTCACAGAGGAGCAGAAATGTCAGGCTGCCCAGGTTTTAAAAATGTTGAAGGCACACTTTGAACTCAATTTTAATGTGACATATGGACATTATTTGCTTAACATCAGAGTCCATGGGAAGAGAAAGAAAGCATGAGAGGATATTGATCAGCATATGACTGTACTGATGCATCTAGTTTAATCCTGACAATCGGGACAAGTCAAAGATAATCTCATCAGAGCTAGACAAACAGAGCACAGCAAGCCAGGATGCATCCTCCTCAGCCCAGTCCTGATGAAGGTCTCGACCCGAAACGTTGATTTCTCCACCTTCTGATGTTGCCTGGCTTGCTGTCTTCTTCCACCCTCCTGTTTGTCAACTTTGGATTCCAGCATCTGTAGTTTTTTTTTGTCTCATTAGAGACAGGATTCTCTTGGACTTAAGAAATCCTGCTGTGAAAGAGTGTCTGCTGAGAGAAGAGAGAGCTTACTGTCAGGAAAGCTGTCAGCATGTACAGGAGCTCTGAGATTGGCAATCATTGGCAAGTGTGTGTTGATTGGAGAGCAGACAAGGTTTTGTGTCGTGTTGAGCTGCTGAAGAAAAACAACAGATTAGGCAAAATGGACGATAATACTTGAAGAAAGGCCAGCAGTAAGATCAGTGTGGGGGTAGCATGTAAATGTTGTGAAGGACGTCACACAAGAAAAGGAAGTGTATCCAGCGTGGGGAAAGCAGGGCCCAAATGGTGAGCGATCACATCCATTTGTGTGGAAATGTTTAGCTCCCATAAAAAGCAAGGCAGGTGGCTGCTCCAGAGATATTAGCTGGTGCTTCTAACCAATAATAAATTCTAATCCTAAAACAGGTTGGTGTTTTCAGGTTGAAAAGTGATGACTGGTTTGTGATGGTGGGATAATGATTTTGGAAGGAGGGGGCCAAGTGCTTTGCTTGACATCATGGGGCTTCCTTGGCCTGTGCCAATTGGCTGAAGACAGCGAATGGAAACTGAAGCTAGAGTCAAAAAGTGTGGCGCTGGAAAAGCATAGCAGGAGAGGCAGCATCCGAGGAGCAGGAGAGTTGATGTTTCAGGCATAAGCCCGCCACACTTTTTGACTCTGATCTCCAGCAACTGCAGTCCTCACTTTCTCCAGAAACTGAAGCCAGCAGAAGAGACAGACCATATGATGGACGTGATGTGGAACTGTTGGACTGGGGTGGACAAAGTCAAAATTCACGCGACACTGGGTTATAGTCCAACAGGTGTATATGAAACCCCAAGATTTTGGAGCCCCCATTCCTTCCCCAGGCAGCTAGATTTCATCGGACTCAGAATTTATAAGTAAAAGATCAAAGGGTCATACAACTTATGTAAATATATTGAACAAACCTAGGTGGCTATTATGTCTTTAATCCGTTAGAATAGGGATGCAGGTTTCGATTGATTAATATGTAAATCCCAAAATTTCTTTCAAGTCACTGCCCCAAGATAAATTCAGGTTATGCAGCAGTACCCGGACCAAGAGAAAATGTTCAGCTAAGAACCCAGTTTAATGGGACAAGTGAAGGTCTGGAGTTGTGGATGGACATTAAAAGCAAAAGTCCAATCTCTTAGCTGAAGCAAGTCAAACTAGAACTGATAGCTTCAAATGTGCCAGAATATGTTTCTCAGGCCCCATAAGCTATTGACTGCTGGACGAATCCGCAAAGAATATGACGATATTTTTTGTAGGTCTTTCTGGTGAATACCCCCTTGAAGAGAATGAATCTGTCCAGGAGGATTCCATCTGCCCTCGGGTCTAACTTGAAAGATAAAATTGAGGAGCTGGGAAAAGTCAAGGAAATGGTGACTCCTCCAGTAGCAGAATGGGAGCACTGAACTTACCCAGAAAACTGAGAGTGTGCACAGACTAAAAGGATCTCAATAAAACCTTGAAGAGGTCTCACTGTCTCACACTAACCATTGAAGAATTCTTTCCACAACTTGCAAAGGTCTTTGTTACCCTCAATGCAGAGGATGGCTACTGGAGCTGGATGAAAGTGTCAGTTTTCCAACAACGTTCCGGATGTTATTTGGGAAATGCAAATCATGGGGCATGCTGCTTGGCCTTGCCAGAACTCCAGATGAGTATTGCTGCAGACAGCACACGATAGCCAATGATTTTCACAGTGAAAGCTATTGGGGATGATCTGCTAATCTGTGAATATGGAGACATGGTGGAAGAAACCAATGGAGACCACAATCAGCATCTAGTATGACTGCGAGAGAGCGAGCTCACCAGATGAAGCTGAACAGGGCAAAGGTACAATTCAGGGTGCCTGAGGTAATGTGTATATGGTCATTTAATGACGGGTAAAAGGCTTCACCCGGATCCTGACAAGATGAGAGAAGCAGCGAGCCACCATATTGAAGACAGTATAACAAATTGTGAACTTCCTAATTTACCCACCGTTTGTGAACCTTTTATGCAAGCTCACTGACGAGGGGGACAAAACACAAAGCTGCTTTCTCAAGAATCACTGCCCTTTTGACATTCAACAGTGTTACCATCACTGAATCCCTCACTGTCATCACCATTGACCAGAAATTCAACTGGACTTGTCACATAAACACAGTGGCTACAGGAGCAGGTCAGAGGCTAGGAATATTGCAGCAACTAACTCACCTCCTGACTCCCCAAAGCCTGTCCACCATCTACAAGGCACGAGGCAGGAGTGTGATGGAGTACTCCCCACTTGCCTGGATGAGTGCAGTCCCAACAACACCATCCAGGACAAACCGGCCTACTTGCTTGGCACCCTTCACCACCGGCACTCAGTAGTCGCAATGTGCACTGTCTACAAGATGTAGTGCAGAAATTCACCAAAGATCCTCAGACAGCACCTTCCAAACCCATGACCACTTCCATCTAGAAGGACAAGCGCAGCAGATATATGGGAACACCACCCCCTGCAAGTTCCCCTCCAAGCCACTCATTACCCTGACTTGGAAATATATCGGCATTCCTTCATTGTCGCTGGGTCAAAATCCTGGAATTTCCTCCGTAAGGGCATTGTGGGTCAACCCACAGCAGGTGCAATGCAGCGGTTCAAGAAGGCAGCTCACCCCCACCTTCTCAAGGGCAACTAGGGACAGGGCAATAAATGCTGGGCCCTGCCAACAAAACTCACATCCCACCAAATGAATAAAGAAAGGAAAAAGATCTAACAATCAGTGACAACAAAACCAATGTTGGAGTTCTGCCCTATCAGTCATTCGAGTAAAAGGTGACTGAATTGAAGTATATAACAACCATGAGGGGTCGTGACAAGGTGAATAAGGAAGAGATGTTGCCTTTTGTGGGAAAATCTAAACTGGGGGGGGGGGGGCTGTATCAAAATAAGGGATCACCCATTTAAGACAGGGATAAGGAGAATATTGTTTTATAAGGGGGTTATGAGTCTTTGGAACCCTTCCTCAAAATGCAGAGGAAGCAGGTTCCATGAATATTTTGAAGTTCAAAATAGGGTTAGGATTTTCGTTGAGCAAAGGGTTGAAAGGTGGATGTAGACAGGAATGTGGAATAATCAGATTGGCCATAATCTCATTGAATGGCAGAACAGGCTAGAGTGATCAGTGACAATGGTTCTCAATTCACAAGGGGGAAGAAAAATCGGCTGCTTAATCAAGAATTGATTCAACAATCATATATCATCTGCCCATAGCAGAATGGAAAGGCTGAGGTGTCAGTAAAAATCGCCAAAGAGATCACAAAGAAGTTGAGTAAATTTAGCACTGACTTGTACAAGGCAACGGCTTAATAGAGAAATATATTTACTGTAGGCATGGAATGTAGTCCTCTCCAAAGATCACACCCAAACTATTCTTCCAGTAGTGACAGAATTCCTACTGATAACAGGCCTGAGTGACAAAATTATGGTAAAATTAAAGAAAACAAAATTTTGCTTCGATAAAGCTGCCAAGACATTGTAGAGCTCAGCAATGGAAAAGCAGTCAGTGTGCAAATGTTTAACGCTCTCAACAAAAGTCAGCCCATGTGGCAACTTGGGACCTGGATTGGACAGTTGTCACCTCCGGAATATGTGGTGAATGTGAGTGACCAGATAAATGTCGCAACCACAGACGTCTGTATGCAACTAGAGATGCTGATCCATCACGGTGTGCAGCAAGTCATGAAGATATGATATCATCCCTCGCACAGAGTGACTATCCATCCCAAAGCTCCACCATTCCACAGCGATGGAAATGAATCAGCAACAACAGTTACCACATCAACAGCATTTACAATGGGAGCAACAGCTGCTGGCGAAGGACCCGCCTTGGATTGAGCTGATATCAGATGAGTAGTCAACGACTATGTACACATGTGCCATTAGGAGACCATGAATTAAAAACTAGAGATGCAGTGCATGTACTGAGACTGGCAAAAATGGAACTGAATTGTTTTCACATGATTTAGTTGATGAATGATCATTTTATTTGCAACCATATTATCTCCCCCCACCATCTCCCCACCCCTACCAAATGCTCTTGCCCATGCCCCCCACATCACCCTCTCCTCCTCCCCCTCGATCCAGGAAGGGTAGGACTACATAATAATTCTCTGATAACTAGTGATCGGTAACGTTTGAAACTTTCATTGGCCTGGACTAGTGAGATATCCCGAAATGAGTTAAGTAGCAAATCACATCCTATTGAATAATTGCAGGTAAACGTCAAGTAGATTAGCCAATCAGGGGTTAGGCAGCTGGATGGCTGGTTTGTGATAGTGTGTCGCTAACAGCGTGGGTTCAACTCCCGCACTTGCTGACGTTACTATAAAGGACTGTCCTTCTTGAGCTCTCCCCTTGCCTGAGGCATGGAGCCCCTCAGGTAAACCCTCTACTGGTCACCTCTCTCTTTAATGGGCGAGCAGTTTGCTGTGACTGTGCTGACTTTACTCTTCATTATTCACTATAACTAAAACAATGTTACCATTGTTTTCGCAATAACCTCAGATTGTTGAGATAGCTTAGCAACGTCATTGAATGACTGCATTACTGGAAACAGATTGAAGGAATATTTTCTGTATTAATCAATACAATGTCATTTCTGAGGGCTTCAAGTCCTAACGATGAATTTCTAGCCAGTCTCTATGCTATCCGTTGTAGGTGATATGGCTACTGTTAAAGGCGGCAAGGTTAACCAACCACAATCTGCTGAAGAAGCAACTGAAGCCACAGAAGCAACAGAAAACAGTGCGGGTGATGCGGAGCCAACATTGGCCCGGCCTAGTGCCTACACAGAGCATGTGTTTACAGACCCAGCACAGACAGAAGATAAAACTCAGCTCAGGTAAAGGAAGTGGACAGTAATACTGGTAACATACCATACTGTAAAGTGAATAGGTGATAAATGGGCCACCTCGACAAGGTATGAAAATAGACATTCATTCAGGGGAGAAATGTTGTGAGATTGTGATGTTCACACTATGTAAAGGTTATCAGTAACTAACCCTAATGTATTGTGCTGTAGTAAGTAATATTGTGGCTCCCTGCTTTAGCCTCTACAATGTCTGATCTCGATTAAGCTGTCTGTTATATGACTCTCTCCATTTTATATCGGTCATTTAAGTCAGCCATCTAGTGTCGCAGTTACCCCATTTTGTGTGTAAAGGTTTCCATGGGTTTATTGTTTCTTGATTATGAAGTGCAATGTTACCACAAAGGAGTTTTCAACAGATGGGACTTTAACGAGATGTGAGTTCATGACAGTCCTCTGAGCTAGATGACAGAGCCTGTCATGTGACACGGAGGGATCTCAGTCTCACAGGGTAGGCCCTTTAGGGTTGAGATGAGGAGGAATGTCTTCACCCAGGGCCTGAGCATAGAATAGTACAGTACAGGCCCTTTGGCCCTCAATGTTGTGCTGGCCTTTTATCTTACTCTAAGACCAGACTAACCTGCATGCCCTTCATTGTTTTAACTACCATGTGTCTATCCATGGGTCGCTTAAATGTCCCTAATGTATCTAACTCTACAGCACTGCTGGCAGTGCAATTCACTGAAAGTGGTTGAGGCCCAAACATTGTTTTCAAAAAGGAGTTAGATATGGTTCATAGAGCTAAAGGGATCAAAGGGTATGGGGAGAAAATGGGAACAGGGACTGAGTTGGATGATCGGCCATTCAATAGAATCATGGATGAACATGGTCTACTTTTGTTCCTATTTTCTGTGTTTCAATTTGACCAATCAGCTTGAACTTATTGAATTTCAGTATTGATTCGGGGCATTATATCATGATTATTCAAGTTAAATCATCAGACACTTCAGGTTCAAGGCCTAACCTGAAAATGTCATCTACTCAAGCAGTTTGATGCTTCGGCTAAGTTTCTACGGCTGAGTCGGAGGGAATGTTCCAAATCTGCGAAAGAGCTCCTGTAATCCAGGAATACAGTAGCCCTCCTCTGCTGCAGGAAATGAGCATGGTAATAGCCATCCATGGAATGAATAGTAGTAGCCTCCATTAGGATATGCTCAAGCACAGGTTTAAGAGCATAAAGAATCAAATTAGGAGCAGGTACAGGCTGTTGGGCCCCTCAAGCCTGCTTCATGCTTCGGTAAGATTATGGCTGACCTTACTGTGGTTTCACGCCCATATTTCTGTTTATCCCTGATAACCCTTGATTCCCTCTTCTTAAAAATATTCAGTGACCCATCTTCCTCTCTGGGAAGAGAGTTCCAAAGACTCATGACTCTCAGGGAGAGAGAACATTCCTCCTAATCCCTGGTTTAAATGGGAAACCCCTCATTGTTAAACTGTGTCCCCTAGTTCTAGGAGACGGTGGCGTTGTGGTGATGTC
This sequence comes from Chiloscyllium plagiosum, assembly GCF_004010195.1. NCBI lineage: Eukaryota > Metazoa > Chordata > Chondrichthyes > Orectolobiformes > Hemiscylliidae > Chiloscyllium > Chiloscyllium plagiosum. The sequence continues at coordinate 51,661,390 of NC_057730.1, read as the reverse complement.
TCTGGGCTAGTATCCAGAAGCTGGGGCCCATGCTCAGGGCATATGAGTTTGAATCCCGCTATGGCATTTGAATTCAATCAAAATATGGAATAAAAAGCTAGCAAATAACAACCATGTAGCTACTGTTAATTGTCATAAAAACCCATCAAGTTCACTAATATTCTTTTAGAGAAGGGAATCTGCCCTCCTTACCTGGTCTGACTTATGTGGGACTCCAAATACACAGTAATGTGGTTGACTCTTAATAGTCCTCTGGGTAGTTAAGGATGGACAATAAATGCTGGCCCAGCCAGCACTGCCCACAACCTGTGAAGAAATTTAAAAAAAAAAATTCCAGTTCCTCACTCTTCATCCCCTTTAGAATTCTCTTACCAACTGTATACTACAAACTGTAACACAGTCTCTGCTGTATTCTCAGAGATCTGCTTCAACACCAGGAACTGTGCAATGTCTGTCAGACAGAAAACTCTTCCATTTAGAGAAAGCTTGACCTATTTTCCCTTTGCGCGAATTCCCAGTCCGATCACCTTATCGGAAAATACAGATGGAAACTTGACATTTCTACACTTGTTTTTCTCTTTACCCGTTGCTGCTTCACTGTTCCCTTCTGAAGGCTACCACAAGTCAAATAGACACCTCTTAGAACCAGATAAAAGTCACAATTAGAAAATCAATCATCTATCTTCACCAGTTGAGCTTTGAAGGTGGTACTGTGACTCCGTGGTTAGCAGTGCCACAGGACCCTCTCAGTTCCAGGAACCTAGGTTCCATTCCATCCTCAGGTGACTGTGCAAACTCACACAGACATTCTCCCTGTGTCGGTGTGGGTTTCCTCCCAGTGCTCTGGTTTCCTCCCACAGTCCAAACATGCAGGTTAGCTGGATTGGCCATGGGAAATTGCCCTGTAGTGTCCAGGGATGTACAAGTTATGTGGATTAGCCATGGGAAGTGAGAGGTTACAGGGATAGGGAAAGGGGAGCTGGGTCTGCATGGGATACTGTTTGAAGGTCAGTAATAATCGTTGGGCTGAATGGCCTCTTTGCACACACTAGGAATTCTATAAACCTCATTCACCACCTAAAACATTGTGTTTACAGAGGTTAGCAGCTACAACGAGCTTATTCAGAAGTAGCTGTGTAATATTCCACTGTGTATCACTTCAGATTCATTGTGAAATATTGTTTACGAGGTAGGAGTCTGACGAGACACGCTAAGAGAGCTCCTCTGTCACGGAGACCCGCAGCAGCTTCAGTCTGAGCAACTAGGAATGGGATACATATCTTGTTGTGTCAGTGCAGATTTCTGAACCATTTACGACCCTGTTTCATTTCACTTGAGCATGTCTAAACCAGAGAGTTTGTTTTTCCCCAAAAGGCAGACATTTTTTGACATTAAATGATTTGTGGAAGACGGGAATAAGGCAAACGCTTTGCTTGGAATGGGGTTCTGTACACTGCACCTGTTCCTTTTTGAAACAGCTCCTGTATTTTTTGTATCTCTGTTTATATACAACCTCAACACATAAAGTGAGAACTGCTGCCTTTTCCTTTTAGGGAAAATGGTCAACCCAAGGAGGAACCGAATGCTGGCCAGTCGGTACAGGAAATAAATAATCGCAGCCCCAACGGATCAATTACGAGCGCTGCCCCGACCATGTGGTTAGGGGCACAAAATGGCTGGTAAGTTAGGGCCGTGTAGACATCTCAGTTAGAGCTCTGACTCATTGTCCCATTGAGTTAAAGAAAGACTTCAAGCGCATGGGTGATCACACTTTGCAGATGGTCAACTGAGTGTGAAGGAATCCCTAGGACAGGGGATTTCAAGACTATGAGGCACATTTTAAGTTGAGAGGAGAAAGGTTTAAAAAAGACATGATGGGCAATTTATTTTATTTTACAGAGTGGTTCGTGTGTGGAATTAACTTTGAGTCACAGAGTGTACAGCACGGAAACAGACCGTTCGGTCCAACTTGTTCATGCTAACCAGAGATCCTAACCTAATCCATTTGCCAGCACTTGGCCCACATCCCTCTGAACCCTTTCTATTTGTATACCCATTCAGATGCCTTTTAAATGCTGTAATTGTACCAGCCTCCACCACTTCCTCTGGCAGCCCATTCCACACACGCACCACCCTCTGCGTGAAATAGTTGCCCCTTAGGTCCCTTTTATATATTTTCCCTCTCACCCTAAACCTATGCCTTCAATTTCTGAATTCCCCCACCCCAGGGAAAAGACTTTGCCTATTTACCCTATCCATGCCCCTCATGATTTTATAAACCTCTATAAGGTCACCCCTCAGCCTCCGATGCTCCAGGGAAAACAGCCCCCGCTGTTTAGGGACCTATAGCTCAAATCCTCCAGCCCTGGCCACATCCTTGTAAATCTTTTCTGAATCCTTTCAAGTTTCACATCATCCTTCCGATTGGAAGAAGACCAGAATTGCATGCAATATTCCAAAAGTGGCCTAACCAACGTCCTGTACAGCAGCAACATGACCTCCCAACTCCTATACTTAATGTTCTGACCAATAAAGGAAATCATACCAAACACCACCTTCACTATCCTATCTACCTACGACTCTACTTTCAAGGAACTATGAACTTGCACTCCAAGGTCTCTTTGTTCAGCAACACTCCCCAGGACCTTACCATTAATTGTTTCAGTCCTGCCCTGTTTGCCTTTTCAAAAGACAGCACCTCCTATTTATCTAAATTAAACTCCATCTGTCACTCGTCAGCCCATTGGCCCATCTGATCAAGATCCCATTGGACTCTGAAATAACCTCCTTCGCTGTCCACTACACCTCCAATTTTGGTGTCACCTGCAAGCTTACCAACTGTACCTCACATCCAAATTGTTTGTATAAATGACAAAAAGCAGTGGACCCAGCACCGATTCTTGTGGCACTTCACTGGTCAAAAAACCCTCCTCCACCACCACCCTCTGCATTCTACCTTCGAGCCAGTTCTGTATCCAACTGGCTAGCTCTTCCTATATTCCAAGAGATCTAACATTGCTAACCAGTCTCCTCTGAGGAATCTTGTCGAACGCCTCACTGAAGTCCATATAGATCAGTCCACTGCTCTGCCCTCATCAATCCTCTTTGATACTTCTTCAAAAAACTCAGTCAAGTTTGTGAGACATGATTTCCCACGCACAAAGCCATGTTGACTGTCTCTAATCAGTACTTGCCTTTCCAAATACATGTAAATCCTGTCCCTGAGGATTCTCTCTAACTACTTGCTCACCACCGACATCAGGCTCACTGGTCTATAGTTCTCTGGCTTGTCCTTATCACCTTTCTTAAACACTGGCACCACGTTAGCCAACCTCCAGTTCTTCCGGCACCTCACCTGTGACTATCGATGATACAAATATGCAAGAGGTCCAGCAATCACTTCCCTAGCTTCCCACAGAGTTCTAGGTTACACCTGATCAGGTCCTGGGGATTTATCCACTTTTATACAATTTCAGACATCCAGAACCTACTCCTCTGTAATATGGACATTTTTCAAGATGTCACCATCTATTTCCTTACATTTCTTAAATTCCACGTCCTTCTCCACAGTAAACACTGATGCAAAATACTCGTTTAGTATCTCCCCCCATCTCCTGCGGCTCCACACGCAGGCTGCCTTGCTGATCTTTGAGGGACCCTATTCTCTCCATAATTTTGTCCTTAATATATTTATAAAATCCTTTCAGATTCTCCTTAACCCTATTTGCCAAAGCCATCTCTTGTCCCCTTTTTGCCCTCCTGATTTCCCTCTTAAGTATACTCCCACTGCCTTTATACTCTTCTAAGGATTCATTCGATTTCTCCTGTCTATACCTGACATACGCTTCCTTCTTTTTCTTAACCAAAACCTCAATTTCTCTTGTCATCCAGCATTCTGTATACCTACCAGCCTTGTCTTTTACCCTAACAGAAATAAACTATCTCTGAACTCTTGTTATCTCATTTTTGAAGACTTCCCATTTTCCAGCTGTCCCTTTACCTGCAAACATCTGCCCACATTCAGCTTTTGAAAGCTCTTGCCTAATACCGTCAAAGTTAGCCTACCTCCAATTTAGAACTTCAACTGTTAGATCTGGTCTATCCTTTTCCATCACTATTTTAAAACTAATAGAATTATGGTCGCTGGCCCCAAAGTGCTCCGCCACTGACACCTCAGTCACCTGCCCTGCCTTATTTCCCAAGAGTAGGTCAAGTTTTGCACCTTCTCTAGTAGGTACATTCACAAACTGAATCAGAAAATTGTTTTTGAGCCCACAACTTTTGACTCAGGAGTACCCAACCATTATCTTTATTGTTTTTAGGATTAAATTGTAATCCATCACTCTCACCAGTTCTCTCAGGTTTTGCACCATCTGTTCCTTTTTGGGAGAGAGTTAATTGTTACTTCCTGATTCAAACTGAGCCGAGATCCCAGAGGGGGTAAGATTCCCACACTTGGCCGTCGCGTTAATTTTCAAATCTACATCGTACCCTGCTCAGTCTGGCCTTTAATTAATCTCGTTTTAACTTGACTCCCAGATAAAATGAACAAGACCTGTTTGGCATAAACTTAAGTTGATGCTAAATCATAGAACACACGTCCAAGCTTTTATCTGACTGTGACTAGCCTGATTGGTTGCGGTGTTTCTAGTTGGATTGTTTTGGTGAGTGTTCATCCATGAGATCTAATCCATGCACATTATCTATCTCCCCAGCCTTTATGTTCACTCTGCTGTGTCCAACTGGAAGAAGTGCCTGCACACCATCAAACTGAAAGATGCCGTCCTCAGTATTGTGTAAGTTTTGTAGCGAGCTGTTTGGTCATGTCATATAATCGGTAGTGATTCATTTCCCCTCCTTTGTCCCAGGGAACAGGATTGCCAGGTTGTGCCATGCCTGGAGAGTTACGTTTAGCTGGGTAGGAAGACCTTTGAGCTAAATTAGTGGGTAGTGTCCCTATCTCTGGGCTAGAGACCGTTGGCTTGAGTCCAGGCCACACTTGATATATTTGTAACACAGCTAGGGAGGTTGATTTCTGTCTGTAAAGACTTCCAATCCAATGATACGGGGTAGGCTGTGTAGGACTTAACAGCAGGAGAGATTTCTTCGTTCAGAGAATGATGACCCAATGGAATTCTCTGGCACAGGGAGTGGTTGAACCAAAACAATGAATATTTTCAAAAAAGAGTTGCATCTTGGGGTTAAAGAGATGTAAGGGGTGAAAGTGGAACAAGGGGACTGAGTTGGAGTATCAGCCATGATCATATTGAATGGCGGAGTGGCTTTAAAGGGCCAAATGGCCTGTTCTTGTTTCTTCTGTGTTTCTGTTTTCAATGCTTGTGGTGGCAGAAGGAAAATTTCCTGGTCAGCCGTGCCACACGAGGTAATGGCAAACCATTGCATGCATTGTTCTCAGTGGAAGCCCATACGCCAACTCTTGGAAATGACCATGGGTGGTAATACCTTTCGTTCATCTTTAGGTTGTGAAATACCCATCCGGGCCTAAGGAAGAGAGCTGGTTCAAGGGGTACAGGTAGACCTTTGACTTGTCTCCCTCCACCAATTGCATTGCCTTCACTAAAGGGAAAGACTTTATTTAAATATGTCACTGAGTTGAGATGCTTTTGTGTTGCAGTGATGCGCTGACTATAGGTGTGTAGTTCTTTCAGTGTTACCAGTAGAGGTTAAACTAATCCCACCAAATTCTGGAAAGGATCCAGATGTTCTTGTACTGTACTGTATATTTCAGAATCTCCAACATTTCACAGAGCATGTCCCATCGCTTTACTAACCTCCACCTCTCCCTAATCACAGAATATACTGCATTGCCTGAATTAAATCAAAACCAATCAGGGAGCAATAAAAACCTTCCTGTTCTAGAATCCAGTGGCATTCCTTCAGGATTTGTTCCCAGATGTGAAAATAGGTGGAATTTCTTTTTTAAATGACCAGTTATTTTAAGCTAAGAGCCTTGGCTGCTAGCCTCAGGCCACCATCCTCTCACCAGAGCATGAAGCTACTCGTGAACTTTAACCAGGCTGTTGTAGCCGATCCCTGGGAGTGGAGATGAGTTGATTACTAATGTAATTATTCTTGGATTATTATTCTGCAGATTCTCAATTGATTAAAATTAATGATCCTTCTATTTGTATTTTCAGGCATGTGAAGGGACGTGTTTTGGTGGCACTGAATGATGGAACATTGGCTATCTTCCACCGAGCTGAAGGTGAGTACGTTTTAATTTTTAAAAATTGTTGCTAGACAGGTAGTTGTAAAATTCTTCATCCTGTTCTGCATCTAATTGCTTGGAATGCAAGTTCTTTGTGTTTCATTTAGAAGGTACATTTGATGAAATTCCTGTACTTGATATTTGCTATTTGTCTCAAGTTACATGAACAGTCAATGCAGGAATTACACCTAACAATGTTTTAAATGTACAGTATAATCTCTCCTCTGTAAGGAGTAAATCTCCATCTTTGGTGTCCCAGAAGTAACAACATACAGAGATGACATGTTGACCTTATCTATCAAAGTTCAGCTGGTAAGAGTTTAGTTGTGCCACCTTTCAGAGTGGTTGAGGACAAAGTAGTGGCTCTAGAGTCTCCTGACTGAATATGATATTTGATTCTTTAATCCTGTTATTGTGGATAAAGGACTAAAAATGAATCGTACCAGCTTCACTTGTGCAACAATGAGTTAACATGACTGAACCTACCCCCTGAGGGAAGTGAATTTCTCATGCCATGTTCAAAATTGCGATTGGCATTTTAAAAAAAACTCTTAACATTATAAACTTTTAAAGTCATTTGGTCCCAGTCACTTTTCCAAGAGTATTTGGTAGGCTGTATATGTTAAATTATTTTTATGAACTTTTGATTACTGTTCAGTCTCAATTGCATCTCACTTACATTTTCCAGATCAAGGTGCCTGTATCCATGAGGAGACATTGTGCCATCGTGTACGTCCCAAATAATTGCAGCACTGTTGGTAGCTGTGCCTTCAGTTGCCCAGGCCCCAGCCCTGAATTTCCTCCCTGCACTTCTCTCTCTTTCTTTCTTTATGACGCATCTTAAAACCCACACCTTTGATTAAACTTCTGGTCATTTGACCAAACCCCTCTTGATGTGCCGTACAATCTTAGTTTATTTTCTGATGCTTCAGTGAAGTGTCTTGGGTGTTTTGTTGGGTTGTAGGCACACAATGATGTTGTATAAAATAGGAAAACTTCAAGCAAAAACAGAAGTTGCTGGAAAAATTCAGCAGGTTATGGAAAAACAAAGAGCATGAAAGCATGGGAAAAGTTAAAGCATGAAGACCACTGGCAATCTGTGGTCTGTGGAAGGCAAGATGGGATAACCATAGTGGAATGCTCTTACACCATTTAGCAGAGTAAGGTTAAGGCTGAAAGGTCACTATGGTGACATGAGATAACAGTTAGTAGAGCTAGTTTCCCTGTTAAGTGTCATTATGACCATAAATATTTGGGACATGACATTAAAATATCTAATTAATTGTTAGTAGAGTCAGCTTGAGACAGGAGACTATTGTAATAGATGGAATAGCTGAATATCTATCATGACAGGTTAGTCTGGAATGGAAGATCACTGTAGCAGAGGTGATAATAAATATCTAACAGTGACATTAGAATAACATTAAGTAGAATGTATAACTAAAGGGATAATGGGAACTAACATCACTGGTTTATTGTGTAGCTAGAGTGAGGGACTTTGATTAATATAGTTGGACATGCTGATAAGCTCACAGAAACATGATAAAAAAGATATAAAAATCCATGGACCCTGAGGTTCAGGGGCATTAGAGAATCTGTTTTCTCAGTGTCACAGTTTTTTGTTTTCAAATAAAAGACCTGCTCCTTGAAGAACTCCCTGCGTCTCCAGGAGATTCTCTACATTTTCTCCACGACAAGGTAACGTTTTGGGTCGAGTGACCCTTCCTCAGAACTTTAAGCAAATCTGGTTCCGAAAATGTAACCAGAGAATGTTGTTCAGCAAGATGTGCAACTGACTTTATTGCCGGTATTGAGAGAAGACAATTGGTACTGAAATATTTGAGAATATTGTCAGTTGGAGAGTGAGTAACCCATTCCTCCTCCAATATTGGATTGACCTTTTCCTGCTCTGGTGTCTCTAAGACTAAACGATGGTTCCTTTGTTTCCATAATTGGGGAGGATTACTCTCCTTCACCTCCATTTTTATAGCTGATTAGGTGAGACCACAAAGAGGCTTCCCATAAACTGTGAATGGAGGAGATGATTTCCACATGTTCCTGCCTCCTGCCAGTGTATTTCAGCCTCTGTGATTATTAGGTTAGGGATAAAATGCCTGTGAGTCTCTGTCAAATACCAGAGATCAAATGCTTATTGGACAGAGATCAGGGACTTTCTTTCCTAGTCAGAGCCTAATTTCAAATTAAACTCCAACCCCACTGAATAATCATTCCCTGTACATACACACCCAATCCGGTACTCACCCAATTATATAAAGGCAAAATACTGTGGATGCTGGAAATCTGACACAAATGCAGAGGTCGCTACAGAAACTCAGCAGGTCTGGCAGCATCTGTGGAGAGAGAAACAGTTAACATTTTAATCTCATAACACTTCAGAACTTGAGAGGCAGGTCAGAGTTCTGCAGCAGTGTCGTATCAGACTTGAAATGCTGAACCTGTTTCTCTTTCCACAGTGCTGTCAGACCTGCTGAGTTTCTCCAGCAATCTGTGTTTAGGTTGGTCCATTGTCCCTGAATTATCCCCTGTTCCCTAGTTCCATTTGCTCTTAGGGCATCCCTGCAATACCTACTAGATTATCAGTCTCTTTTTATATGAATTAATGTATGAAGGATAATAATGGAAATAAAATACAATATGACAACACCTTGTACAGAATGACAGCAATCACCTTCTGACTATAACTCAGGTTGATCTTATCTAGGGTGTATACTCTCCATGAGCGTTATTAGAAACTGTCAGAGAAAGGTGAGATATAGTACATCTGATACTAGCCTAGTGCTGGATCTTCTACACTTCCACCTCGCTTAGAGCAAGGGAATGCTGGAAGGAGCATGAATTTTCAACTATTGACCGTTTGTGAAGAAAAGTCAATGAATCAAGGCTTATTTTATTTATATTAGATTAGATTCCCTACAGTATGGAAAAAGGTCCTTCGGCTCAGCAAGTTCCACACTGACCCTCTGAAGAGTAACCCACCAAGGCCCATTCTCCTACCCTATATTTCCCTCTGACTAATGCACCTAACACTATGGACAATTTACCACGGTCAATTCACCTGACCTGCACATCTTTGGACTGTGGGAGGAAATGGGAGCACCCGGAGGAAACCCACGCAGACACGGGGAGAATGTGCAAACTCCACACAGTCAACTGAGATGGGAATCAAACCCGGCTTCCTGGTGCTGTGAGGCAGTAGTGCTCACGGCTAAGCCACCGGGAATGGATTCATTAATGGTTTGTGAAAGTGTCCTAATGCAGAAACACAGTGAAAATAAAAGCATTTTTCTATGGAAAAAGTTACAAATCCTATTGTGTTTATTGGATCCATCATTGTATGTATTAGATAGTCAGGAATAATGTTGAGATGCGTTTGTAAAGTAATGGAATCGTTAACAGTAATAGAATTGATTCACTTCTGTCTGAGTAGATGGTCAGTGGGACCTGAGCAATTACCACCTCATGGACCTGCGCCGTCCGAACCACTCCATCCGCTGCATGGCTGTTGTGCACGACAAGGTCTGGTGTGGCTACAAGAACAAAATCCACGTCATCCAGCCTAAAACAATGCAGATCGAGGTGGGTTTTGGTTGTTGGGTAGACAGAGGGCAGAAAATAAAATGGTGTGGTAGAGCTACTAAACCCTGCTGTTATTTATCTCGAATTTGTGAAGAGAGATTGAGCCATTTGGGCCCATAGGCCTATACACTCTGGAGTTTGGAAGACTGAGAGATGGTCTAATTGAGGTATAGAATATGCTAAAGATCATCTGGCCAAGTGCTGGCAAATGGGATTAGATTAGGTTAGGATATCTGGTTGGCATGGACAAGTTGGACCAAAGGGTCAGTTTCAGGGGCTGTACAACCCCAAGACCCTATATTTCCTCTTCAGGAAATCTTAAATGAGAGGATCATAGTTTTAGAATAAGGGGTAGCAGGTTTAAAACAAAGATGAAGAGGAATGACTGCAATTGTCATGCAAACCCATCCGGTTCACTAATTTTACCGTCCGTTACCCAGTCTGGCCTATGTGTGACTCCAGACCCACAGCAACACGGTTCATTCTTGCCCAGAGGGCAATCAGAGTTCGGAAGTAAATGCTGACCCAGCCAGTGAGGTCCATAGCCCAGGAAAGGGTAAAGGACAAACCCCGTAGTTTTGCCACAACTGCAGGAAGAAACAGAGAAAATAGGAGCAGGAGGAGGCCATTCAGCCCTTTGAACCTACTCCACCATTCAATGTGATCCTGACTGATCATCCAACTCAGCACCCTGTCACTTTATTCTCCCCATACCCTTTACTCCTAAGAACTAATTTTAACTCCTCCATGAAAACATTCATAAATTTGGCCTTGACTCCGTGAACCATTAGTGCGACAATAAACACTGGGAACAGGATTGGTGCTAGCAAAAGCTCGAGCTATTTTATAAAGATCCTGACAGAGAAGTTGAAGGTGATCAAGATATTTGTCATTTATGCTCATGTACCCGTGGAACCATTTTTAATGTCAAATGCTTATTACATTCCCCTAATTGTTACTTCTACAACAGAAATCCTTTGATGCACACCCGCGGAGGGAAAGCCAAGTGCGCCAGTTGGCGTGGATTGGTGATGGGGTTTGGATCTCAATTCGCCTGGATTCCACCTTGCGCCTTTATCATGCGCACACACATCAGCATCTACAGGATGTAGACATTGAGCCTTATGTCAGTAAAATGTTAGGTAAGATTCTGCATCCATGCAGTGTCCTAGCCATTGAACTGTATTTTATGCAATAGCTATAATGGTATTGTCACGTTATTCAGGAAAGGTTTGGTGAAACCTGAAAGGGTTCAGAAAAGATTAACAAGGATGTTGCCAGGGTTGGAGAGTTTGAGCTACAGGGAGAGGTTGAATAGGCTCTGGAGGGTCGGAGGCTGAGCACGTCTAAAACAAAGCTGAGGAGGGATTACGGCAATTGTCATGAGAACCCATCTGGTTCATTAATGTTGTTTGGCAAAGGAAGTTTAGTCCCACCCTGCCCCCTGTAAAAACGCCATCCCATTCTCCCAATTCCTTCGACTCCGCCGCATCTGCTCCCAGGAGGACCAGTTCCAAAAACGTACAACCCAGATGGCCTCCTTCTTCAAGGACCGCAATTTCCCCCCCGACGTGGTCGACGATGCCCTCCACCGCATCTCTTCCACTTCCCACTCCTCCAACCGCCACCAGGACAGAACCCCACTAGTCCTCACCTACCACCCCAC